>NC_047659.1:144657878-144820378 GCF_011762505.2 Arvicanthis niloticus
TGTGTGCATGTGTATATGTGTGTGCATGTGTGTGTGTGTATGTGTGTGCCTATTTGTGCATGTGTGTGCTTGTGTATGTATGTGTCTATGTCTGTGTGTGTATGTGTGTATGTGCATGTGTGTGCATGTGTGTGTATGTGTGTACATGTGTGTGTATGTGTGTACATGTGTGTGCATGTGTATATGTGTGTGCATGTGTGTGTATGTGTGTGCATGTGTGTGTGTGTATGTGTGTGCCTATTTGTGCATGTGTGTGCTTGTGTATGTATGTGTCTATGTCTGTGTGTATGTGTGTATGTGCATGTGTGTGCATGTGTGTGCATGTGTGTGCATGTGTGTGTATGTGTGTACATGTGTATGTATGTGTCTATGTCTGTGTGTGTATGTGTGTACATGTGTGTGTATGTGTGTACATGTGTGTGTATGTGTGTACATGTGTGTGTATGTGTGTACATGTGTGTGTATGTGTGTGCATGTGTGTGTATGTGTGTGCATGTGTGTGTATGTGTGTGCATATGTGTATGTGTGTGCCTATTTGTGCATGTATTTGTGGGCTTGTGTATGTATGTGTCTCTGTGCGTGTGAGTGTGTGTGTGTTTGTGTGTGATACATGCCTGTGTGCTTGAGGGTGCACATATGTACATTTGTATCATGTGCTTAGAGACCAGAGGTCAGACTCAGGAGTTCTTTAGGCGCCATCTCTTACATATGGTTGCTATTATTTGTTTGTTATTTTTGAGTCCTGGGGTCTCCCTGGGACTTGGGCCTTACTGATTAGGCTCAATTGGCTGGAGAGCAAGCCTCAGGATCCTCTGGTCTCCACCACCTGGGGGCTGGGAGTGTAGACAGATGCCACTACTCCCAGCTTTTAACTTACTGTGGCTGCAGGGACTGAACTCAGGTCCTCAGGCTTGTGCAGCAGGCGTTTTGCAAACTGAGGTATTTGTCCAGGCCACCAGCTTGATCTTCTTTGAAAACTTGCTTTATTACTGATTGGCAAGTCTAAATTAAAATAAAGAGGTTGTTTTAACTCGGATTTTATTGCTGTGAAGAGGAACTATAACCATGACCGTTTTATAAGGGAAAACATTTCACTGGAGCTGGCTTACAGATCAGAGGTTTAGTCTATTGTCAACCTGACAGGAAGCATGCTGGCATGCAGGCAGACATGGTGCTGGACAAGTAGCTGAGTGTTCTATATCATCAACAGGCAGGAGGAGGAGAGACACACTGAGCCTGGCTTGAGCATGTGAGACTTCAAAGGCCTGTGACACATTTCCTGCCCCAACAAGGCCACACTTCCTAATAGTGCCACTCCCTGTGAGCCAGTGGGGGCCATGTTCACTCAAAACACCACAGAGATATTATACAAACATGGCCTGCTATCAGGTCTCTTAAATCTGAACCATTCCACTTGCCAGCGTCTCACACTAGGGACCTGAGTCAGTCACAGGAGCTCTGGACTCCATGTCTCATGCCAGCAGACATCTCAGAAGCCTGTGGAGGAAGATCTTTCCCCATTCCTCTCCCTTCCCAGCAGTACTTGCTTCTGAGGGTCTGAGCAGGAGAGGCCTGCAGAACCACAGGGGTTGCCTGGCTCCCTGCCAAGTGGAAATAATCACCCAGAAGAAACCAGTGTTTCTCCCAGGGCCTTGATGTGATCCTGCCATGGACAGACCAAGTGCCCTCTGCTCTGGAGACGCTGGGGAGTTACAGAAGGTTGCTCCTAGCTGCAGTCACCTCATCAGTGACAGGTAGATAGTCCCTTTGAGGGAGACGGCCCTTCAAGAAGACCCCATAATGCATTTATAACAAACACCTACACAATAAGAATCTAAGAGGGGGAGAAGCTTCTGAAAGCTGTGTATTCCGACATCTTTCTTACTGTTCTAACTTGTGTTGGTGGCTGTTGTGTGAGGGCTGGGGGACCTCAGTTGGTCAACTGTTTGCTGTACACGAGGACCTGAGGTCAAGCTTCAGAACCCACATAAAACAAATAAGCGTGTTGGCCTCTTGTAATCCCAGTGCTGGGAAGGCAGAGGCAGGAGGGTCCCACTTACGGTGATAACCCCCACCCCATATACATGCAACTCCTTTGATAGCTCTTACTACACATAACACATCTCAGCCCTTCCACAGACAGAAGCATTTTCTTGTGTCCATCTGAGGGCACCAGAGCTCAGTCTCTAAGACTAAAAGCATTCTAGCAATCAATCCTACATTCCACATAAGGTGTCACCCTTTGTGCAGGCCCTCTGCTGTGAGTGTCCCCATGTGTGAGCTCTCTGCTGTGAGTGTCCCTGTGTGTGGACTCTCTGCTGTGAGTGTCCCCGTGTGTGGACTCTCTGCTGTGAGTGTCCCCGTGTGTGGACTCTCTGCTGTGAGTGTCCCCATGTGTGGACTCTGCTGTGAGTGTCCCCGTGTGTGGACTCTCTGCTGTGAGTGTCCCCATGTGTGAGCTCTCTGCTGTGAGTGTCCCTGTGTGTGGACTCTCTGCTGTCTGTGAGTGTCCCCATGTATGAGCTCTCTGCTGTGAGTGTCCCCGTGTGTGAGCTCTCTGCTGTGAGTGTCCCCGTGTGTGAGCTCTCTGCTGTGAGTGTCCCTGTGTGTGGACTCTCTGCTGTGAGTGTCCCCATGTGTGAGCTCTCTGCTGTGAGTGTCCCCGTGTGTGGACTCTCTGTTGTGAGTGTCCCCGTGTGTGGGCTCTCTGCTGTGAGTGTCCCCGTGTGTGGACTCTCTGCTGTGACTGTCCCCGTGTGTGGACTCTCTGCTGTGAGTGTCCCTGTGTATGGACTCTCTGCTGTGAGTGTCCCCATGTGTACAGATTATCTGCTGTGAGTGTCCCCATGTGTGAACTCTCTGTTGTGAGTGTCTCCATGCATGAGCTCTCTGCTGTGAGTGTCCCCGTGGGTGGACTCTCTGCTGTGAGTGTCCCCGTGTGTGGACTCTCTGCTGTGAGTGTCCCCGTGTGTGGACTCTCTGTTGTGAGTGTCCCCATGTGTGAGCTCTCTGCTGTGAGTGTCCCCATGTGTGAGCTCTCTGCTGTGAGTGTCCCCATGTGTGAGCTCTCTGCTGTGAGTGTCCCTGTGTGTGGACTCTCTGCTGTCTGTGAGTGTCCCCATGTATGAGCTCTCTGCTGTGAGTGTCCCCGTGTGTGAGCTCTCTGCTGTGAGTGTCCCCGTGTGTGAGCTCTCTGCTGTGAGTGTCCCTGTGTGTGGGCTCTCTGCTGTGAGTGTCCCCGTGTGTGGACTCTCTGCTGTGACTGTCCCCGTGTGTGGACTCTCTGCTGTGAGTGTCCCTGTGTATGGACTCTCTGCTGTGAGTGTCCCCATGTGTGAACTCTCTGTTGTGAGTGTCTCCATGCATGAGCTCTCTGCTGTGAGTGTCCCCGTGGGTGGACTCTCTGCTGTGAGTGTCCCCGTGTGTGGACTCTCTGCTGTGAGTGTCCCCGTGTGCAGGTTCTCTGCTGTGAGTGTCCCCATATGTGAGCTCTCTGCTGTGAGTGTCCCTGTGTGTGGACTCTCTGCTGTCTGTGAGTGTCCCCATGTGTGTGCTCTCTGCTGTGAGTGTCCCCATGTGTGGACTCTGCTGTGAGTGTCCCCGTGTGTGGACTCTCTGCTGTGAGTGTCCCCGTGTGTGGACTCTCTGCTGTGAGTGTCCCTGTGTGTGGACTCTCTGCTGTGAGTGTCCCCATGTGTGAGCTCTCTGCTGTGAGTGTCCCCGTGTGTGGACTCTCTGTTGTGAGTGTCCCCGTGTGTGGGCTCTCTGCTGTGAGTGTCCCCGTGTGTGGACTCTCTGCTGTGAGTGTCCCCGTGTGTGGACCCTCTGTTGTGAGTGTCCCCGTGTGTGGGCTCTCTGCTGTGAGTGTCCCCGTGTGTGGACTCTCTGCTGTGAGTGTCCCCGTGTGTGGACTCTCTGCTGTGAGTGTCCCCGTGTGTGGGCTCTCTGCTGTGAGTGTCCCCGTGTGTGGGCTCTCTGCTCTGAGTGTCCCCGTGTGTGGACTCTCTGCTGTGAGTGTCCCCGTGTGTGGGCTCTCTGCTGTGAGTGTCCCCATGTGTGAACTCTCTGTTGTGAGTGTCTCCATGCATGAGCTCTCTGCTGTGAGTGTCCCCGTGGGTGGACTCTCTGCTGTGAGTGTCCCCGTGTGTGGACTCTCTGCTGTGAGTGTCCCCGTGTGTGAGCTCTCTGCTGTGAGTGTCCCCGTGTGTGAGCTCTCTGCTGTGAGTGTCCCCGTGTGTGAGCTCTCTGCTGTGAGTGTCCCCGTGTGTGAGCTCTCTGCTGTGAGTGTCCCCGTGTGTGAGCTCTCTGCTGTGAGTGTCCCCGTGTGTGGACTCTCTGCTGTGAGTGTCCCCATATGTGAGCTCTGCTATGAGTATCTACACTGCTCTCTTCAATATTCTCTTTTTCAGCAACAAAGAGCAGAATCATCTCAAGGATTCCTAGCCATGCATTTACCTCTGCCTCTGATTTATATAAAATCAACAAAATTTCTTCTTCTTTTTTCTTTAATTTAAGGGTTGTGGCATGTTCTTTGAACCAAGAAGAGTGAAAAACTTCTCCTCTACCCCGGTAAGTAGACATGCATGGTACCATAGGCACTGCCTGTTCAAAGCCACTAAAATAAGTGGTTCGGAAGGGGAGAAACAGTAAATTCAAAATACAGTCAATACCCAGCACACCATCTATTGAATATGGAAGGTGAACTAGAAATGGTTGAGACAGGACCAGGGTGATAGCTCAGTCTGCAAGGTGCCCAGCAAGCATGAGGTTCTGTGTCGGGATTGCAGAGATATATGTCCTTTAAGCTCATTCATTGATCAGTCATCCTAGCCAAACTGGTAAGTTTAAGGTTTTCCAAGGGACCATGTCTCACAAAGTGAAGGTTAAGGGCCAGCAAGATGGCTCAGCAGGCAAAAGAATTACCACCACCCCAGCTCCATCCAGAATTCCATGGTAGACTGTAGCAAAGAACCAACTCCTTCAAGTTGTCCTCTGACCTCTGCACACACTCCGTGGCACAGACAGGACAACAGCCGCAGTCATACACACATATGTGAACACAGGCACACAACTAATACATCTTAAAAATAAGATAAATGTAGAGTGGCCAGAACAGCTGATGTCAATTTCAAGCCTTTACACATACATGCATTCAGCAGAGACATAAATGTCCACACACATATAGACACACACACACACACACACAGAGAGAGAGAGAGAGAGAGAGAGAGAGAGAGAGAGAGAGCAAGCAGTTAAGCACACACAGTCACATGGGCATTGGTCCTTGCAGATTCCTCTTGGCCGCTGAGTTGCTGAGTACTTGATCTTGGCAGACGCATTTGTGTTTGTCTTTACACTGGCAGGCGTTTTGAGATGTCAAGCTGCTGGAGATAGGGCAGATGGGAGAGACCTTCTGATGGATACATCCCTTCTCTGAGCATCTTTGGTAGCAGAATCCTTCTTTTCCAATGAAATCCTACCAACCATCCATTCTAAATAAGGCAGATGAATGGAAAATTTAAAGCCCTTATTTGATGTTATATTGATATAACTTATACTTATTAACCAAAGTGACGGGTTTAAATAATGATTCTGATAAAACCAGATACCAGTTGGGTATTGTGGTGAAGTTGCAGACAAACACTTCCTAAAACCTAGTTCTCCCCTTGTTGGGAATTGCTCTTTGAAGGATCAAGAAATGTTTGGTATGTCCCTGGCATTATCCCAAATATCATCAATATCTGAGCATCTCTGGTCATCCTATGAAAATTCTCATTGATTCATTAGACACAGGACAAAAAACTTAATTCAAGTTTCATAAAAGCCAATTGGCATGGGGTTCAAAGTGATGAAGACCACCTGTGGTTATTTTGCAAAAGTAAGGTTAGAGGATACAGTTGACATAATCTGTAAACACCTTAGAGGATCACAAGATCACATGATCCAGGGCCAGGGATTGAGACCATAGAGGTGCCAAGTTAGGAGCCGCCACTTTCCTGGTGATGGAGAAGCCTCCTCCTGTAGTGTGGTGTTAGGATGCTAAGTTATCTCAAGTCAAAACCAACTTGTGTCATTGGGAAGAAGCCAGGCGGTCTTCCAACCAGGATGAGAAAATATGTTAGACCCTGAGGTTCTGTGTTGTATACAAAACCTGTGTTCCTCTCCTTGTGTGTGTGTGTATGTACCTGTGAGTGTCTGTGTGTATGTGCCTGCGTGTGCATGCACACAGCGTTTGTATGTCTGTGTATATGCATGCACATGCACATGTGCATGCGTATGCATATATGTGTGTGTGTACACATGCTCTGGTGTGCACACCTGTGGACAGCTGTTGATGTTCACAATCATCTTCAATCACCTGACCTACTCTTTTAAGGCTGGGCCTTCCAATCAACCTAGAGCTCACTGGCATGGCTAATCTCACTAGTCAGCTTGATCTGGGGATCCCACCCCCTACCCCATCTCTGCCTTTTGAGGCTGAAAGTACAGGCACACTGCAGTGCCCACCCAGAATTCACATGGGTTTTGGAGATTTGAACAGCCATCTGCTTGCTTACTTTGCAAGTCCTTTAACCTCTGAACTTTAACCTCCCTCCATCTCCAGAGCTTGAGTCTGAAGGATTCTCCTTAGAGAAGCACATGGCGCTAAGCTGAGGGCCATCAGCAATGGAGCCATATTTAATCAAGTGCTCCTGATCCTGAGAGGAGGCAGGCCGTGTACCCAGGACTGTGGGTGTCAGTCCACGCTTTGTCTCTGTTGTTGAATCTATCTCAGTGTTGTGAGCGTAGCCACGTATCCTCACATGTATGTGTGTATTGAGACACATATGTTCAGCTATTGTGCATACATCTGTGTATGTAGACAAAAGGCATAGATCTGTCGTCCAGAAGATATAAAACCGGCCTAGACCTTATCGTCTTTATGTTGTTTGGGACCCTAGACATTTCTAAACTCAAGATGACCGTAAGTCAGCTTAGCCTCAAGGTGCTGTGAGTGCTTTATAGGCAGAGGTCAGGATGCCACTCACATTTCCTGGTCTCCAGCAGTTTGTCACTCCCCTGAGACATCCTCCTCCCTTTTTCCTCCCCCTTCTTTGTGCCACTTTTTGAGGTCTCCTTCTCCAACCACATGAGAACCCATCAACCCTCCTCCTGGCTTGGGGCCTTTACTGCTCTTCCACCTGAAAAATGCTTTCTACCCTCCCCCCATGCCCCAACACCCCCCAAGTCCTATGGCCCCTCCCCCCTGACCCTGCTGTGTGGACCCTCTTCCTCACACCATGCTCTGTGGCTTCTATATCCCCTCCCTGTTGCCCCTCCCCACCCTACGCCCACCCCCCTGTGATCCCTCCCCTATGTCCCACCTTGGGGCCCCTCCTCTCCCATCCCTGCCTTGTGGCCTCTCCTTCCATTCCCCACCATGTGGCCCCTCCCCCACACCCTGCCCTGTGGCCCCTCCCCCTACGCTCTCCCCCTGAGGTCCTTCTACTTCCTTCTTATGGTTCTTGTCCTGAGAGGTCTTTCTGGCTCCAGCTGGGTGCAAGACTCTCTTATCCCTTCATGTCATTCATGGCTCTTCATGTTCCTGTCACTCTCAGGTGCTAGCCTACCACATGCACGGTGTGAACTGAGAGTAAAGTTGCTTGACAGCCATGTCCCCAGCAACTGGCTGGCCTCCATACAGGACTTGGCATGGGATCGAGCTGGGGAACCACCAGGTTCATGTTCAGCCGCTCCCTACTGTTGTGCACTTGCTCTTAGGACAGCCCCTAGAGGTCAGATAGTGAACTCCTGTGCGCCCGCCTCAGAGAGAGACCTGTGCTGGCTGTGAGCAAGGCCAAGAGGAATCACAGGGAGGGATTTGGGGGAACACAACCATACACGGAGATTCCCCCAAGGGATGAGGTTTGTGGAAAGGACCCTGCTGCTGCTGCTGGATGGACTCCAGCCTCCTTCCCCGAAAGAGTGTTTCTACCTCAGTGAGATCCAGCAATGGCCCTTGCTGGACCTCCCCCCTCCCAGCACAGAGGGAAGTGTGATCCTTTGTCTTTGGTCTGATTCTACCTCAGTGTTGAATTTCTGTGGACTGGAAACACGGGTACAGGGAGCTGTGTGGTGAGTGACCCTCAGGCTAGAGGCTGCTGGTTCATTTTGCAGGTCTATCTGGATCACATGGTGCCCAGACGGCCCCTGCAGCTGATGGGAGGAAGGGTGATGGAGATGTGGAGCAAGGTAGGTGCTCTTCTCATCCTTACACTGTCTCCGAGTCTGACTGGGGATGCTCTCTCCTAAATTACTGTTCGGTACAGGTCACCAAAGGCTGCCATGACACCGTGTTATAGTCTGGTGGCTTCCACCACAGACATTTATTATTGCAGACTTTATCAGAGCCTCTCATCTAAGGACTCTGCCTCGTGAATCCTTGTGGCGCCCTGGGCCTTGTGGTGCTTTTCAGAGCCTCTGAGCCGAGCTTATGGGATCTTGTCTTATGAACCCCCAGGATGTCCTGGCATCTCCATCTCTGGTGCCAGAGTGGACAAGGGACAGGACAGCAGGGCACCATGACCCAAGGCAGTGAGTCTGACTGTATATCGGTCACAGAGGGCCTCTGCCAGGGTCTCCCAGTGTTGATTCCTCTGTATCTCTCCACTATCCCCTGGTAGGCACTGCATCCCTGTATTTTCCCCTTGCATTACTACATCTGGGTCCTGCAGTGTGGACAGTACCTGGTGGCTGGTGTTACACGATGCAAAGCAGATCCACCAGGCTCTTGGGGGGGAGATTTTCTGTCCATATCTGAGCTGGAAGATCATTTCTCAGGCCCTGATCATCACTGAGAGGGAGATCCTTTAGGAGCCATGATATCTCTGTCTCTGTCTGTCTCTCTCCTCTCTTTCCTCTCTCTCTGTCTCTGTTTCTTTCATTCAGCCACGTGGAACTTCTATGAGGTAACCCTGTGTCCTTACAATGTGCCACATTTCTGTCTCTGGCAAAGAAGCTGACAGGGAAACACACACACACACACACACCAGCAAGAAAACGTGAGGGGAGGCGAGGAAGGGTGTATTTTGACTCTGTTTTGGAGGCTTCAGCCCGTGTTGGCTGCCCCCACTGCTGTGAACCTGTGGTTTGAACACTTGAACATCATGGTGGTGGGGAATCATCATGGCACAGCAAAGGTGCCCAGCTCACGGCTGCCAGGATGGAGTGAGGAGCAATAAGGGGAGCTGGGGCAACAGAGAGCCTGCAATGATACAGCCCCAGTGACGCACTTCCTCCAATCAGGCCCTGTTTCCCCCCTCTCCCCTCCCCCCCATTCCCTCATTTCCTATTGGTGAAGGCAGAGTCCTCAAGGTCCAATCACAGTCAAGAGCCCCTCCAATAGCCCCACCCCTGGCATCACTTCAGAGCTCTTCAGGTCCAAGGAGAATGAATAATCAATGGAAAATTAAGTATGCATTTGTTACAAAAGCTCCAGGTGAAAGGTCGGCCTGAAAACCAAGGGCCAGGGTTAAGCTATGAGGACAAGCTGGGGCTTGGCATGGGCCACTGCTCCTCCCTCAGATTGTAGAGCTATGAGGGCAGAACTGTGTCTGAGCGTAGGCCGCTGTCTCCTCCTTTGTGGGAGAGATAAGAGGAACAGATCTGACCACAAGTCCCGATGCATCTAGGCAGGAGAAGGTTGCATTCCGATAGAGGAGCCCCTCCCCCTTTCCCATGCCAGCCAGACAAGCAGCTTTGTGCAGTACAACTTAAGCCCCGAGTTCCATGGTGTGAAGAGAAAAGAAAAGGGAACTCAAAGCTCAGATGAGAAGAGCAGTTCTCTCCCTCGCAAGCCTTCAAACTTAGTCGGTGGTTTGTGATGAATTATTGATCTTAGGGGACGCTGGAATTGCTGAGTCAGGGTGTGGAACCCCTGCTGCTTGGCCGCCAGCTTTGGGGGTTTGAAGTTGAATTCTTGAGGCGCAGCCCCTGCTGCTGATTCAGTTTTGCTCTGCACATGGCAGGTCTGCCATGAATTATCTATTTAGCTTTGACCAACAGACGTGACTGGACTCCTAACATCTGGGCTAGGTCTCAGCTGAAAGAGCTCCCTTTCCTCTCTACCACGGAGAGAGACTAGATGGCAGCAGGGTGGTGGCCACAGCCCTCAGATAACGGGCCCAGCCGGTATGTGGGATCCACTCCTGTCTGTGGGCACGGACTCCATGCATAGTGGAGGTTGAGTTTCTGCTCTGTGGAGGGACCAGGGCTCTTGTGACACAGAGGGAACCAGAGAGCAACTGGCCGCTAGCCTAGAGTGCCATTGATGATTGGCACTAGGACAACGTGTGCATTGGGTCCTTGGGGCTCCCAGCTTGCCCTTCCCAGGCCTTACCCCACCTCCCCTGTCATGCTCTGAGCCTCCACCGTCCAAGTTCCCACTGGTTTCACCTCCATTCAAGGTATCTGGAGTCCCTCTTAGCTAAGGGAGGTTAGAAAGGCTCACATTGCCAGCATAACTGACAGATGTGACATCCTAGAAACAGGTTGAAGCTTCTCTTCCACCCCACCATCTCTTTGCTATTTATCTATCCACCCCTCTCTCTTTGCCTTTCATTCATCCATCTACCCATCTATCCATCCACCTACCCATCTACCCATCCATCATCCACCCACCCATCCATCATTCATCCATTATCCATCTATCCATCCATCCATCCATCCACCCATCTACCCATCCATCATCCACCCACCCATCCATCATTCATCCATCATCCATCTATCCATCCATCCATCCATCCATCCATCCATCCATTCATTCATCCTTCTGTGCATACATATATTCATATCTCTGTCTGTCCCTTCATCCTTACCTTTTCCCTCTCTCACTCCCTCTCTCCCTCTGTCTCTCCCTCCTTCTCTCCCTACCTCTCTTTCTACCTCCCTCTCTTTTTTCCTCCTTCTCTTTCTCCCTCCCTCCATTTCTTTACTAACCTTCTCTCTACTATCCATCCATTCATCCATCTATCCATATCTCTGCCCATCTCTTCATCTTTCTACCTGCCCACCTACCCATTAAACACTTAAGTGACTCAGGACAAAAAACAAAACAAAAGAAAACAGGAAATGCTGCCAGAGAGATATCTGGGCCATGAGCACTGAGCTAGAGCTTGCAGACAGGAAGTTGGCAGCAGAGACCCTCATTCATGGAGAAGAGCAGCAGAGGCCGGGAGAAGAGGGAGCCAGTGACTCAGCATGCCTAAAGCCCTACAGGTGAGGGATGGGTCTGTACGCACAGCTTTAGAGATAGGGTAGGAAGACAGGTCTGGCCAGGTGGGAGAGCTGCCCTACCTGGGATTTGACTATTGCTAGGGATTTAAAGGCCAAGAAGTGCTGTTGAGGAGCTTAAGGGGATCCAATTAGGCCAGAGACTGGAAAATTCAGAGTGTGGTCTAAAGCATGGGGATCGGAGAGAGGCTGAGATGCATAGAGAATAGGAGGAAGGCTCAAAGTGGCCTGCTTCCTGTCAGAGTGACTTGATAGGAAGACATCCTCTGCCCCACCCCTCTTCATGCTCACATCACAGTTGGGAGGCATCAGAAGGAAGCTTTCAAATGGGATACAGGGCCCAGCATCTCTGATCCATGCGTAATTGTACCACCCAGGAGGAACCCAAGGATGGGTGTGTGACTAGGATGGAGGATCACCAGAGGCCTCGTGGCCAAGCGACTGACTATTCCTGATGCCTGTCATCCATAAGTTCTCAGCCACTGTGTATATCCAGAAGGCAGGAAATGAGATCCCTCAGGTGCCTACTAGGAACAGGAGTGGATTAATTGACTCCTTGTATTCTCTATTTCAGTAACTGGAGAGAGGAAAGGGCCTGTGGTAGTGGCTAAGACACTGGAGAAGAGGGGACAGAATCATGTATGTGAAAAAATAGTGGGCGGGGACCCGGGAGCAATGCAAGGATTCTGTACACAGCTAGAGATGTGTGATGGTGTGAGCTGTCTTAGAGCTTCACACGTGCAGGGCTCACACAGCCTTCCCAGAATGCCTTACCCAGTCACTATTATTCAGCATATACTTTGGTTAACTTTTGGTGGTCCTGTGAGCCAACCAATTGTGTCCATAAAATCATGAACATAAAACATAATTTTGTTATGTTTTATGTTCACAAAAGTAGGTACCTGTAGAGATAAATATATCCCAGTAGCTTCTAGGATCATATGTTGTGGTCTGTCTGTTAACCAACTTCCTGTAAAGATCCAGAGGAAATACTTTAGGGCTGGAAGGCCAAGTCCAACATCTGTGTATGGCTAAAGCTATACAGCACTGCTGTATTGGCTTGAAAGCTTGGCTGTATTGTAACAAAACTTTATTTTCAACAAGTGTTGGGTTGGGTTTGTCCCCAGGATTGTCATGTGTCAGCCTCTGTGATCTGATGCTTAGGCATTCTGGTGGACAAGGTGCTTGGCGGGCAAGAGGAGGCACTCTCTGGGATGTTTAGCATGAGGTCTGTGTGTCTGCCCCTGTGCAACAGCCCAGGCAAGCTGAGGTACAGTCTTTGGTTCTGGATGTGATGATATCAAGTGTCCCGGACTGAACCTGATCACCCATCACCTTTGTGAGGGAATGGGTGACACATGGCTTGTGCACTCGTTTGGGAAGTCCTGATGGGGGTGTCTGTCAGCACCTTGGCTGGTCACCATCATCGTTGGAATAGTGAAGAAGCAGACAATGCCTCCTGCTTCAGCTCAGCTACTGCAGCTGAGTATGTAGGGCCAAAGCCTTCCTCTCACATGCACTTCAGAAACTTTCTAGCCAAGAGGACACTGATGCCATCAGGGAGCCTGTAACTGTGAATGTCTCCTTCCCTGGCTTTCTCCACAGAAGCTCCAGGGTGTTGATGTTCTGGAAGGTGACAGTGGCTACCTGCCTCATGTTTACAGAGAGGAGGGAGAGTGTGAAGGAGCTGAGACCCTCAGCTCTCTGACCTTCTTGGAGCAGGACCTCTCCCCCGAGTTGCTGGGCTGCTCAGGCTCAAAATCTATTCCATCTGAAGCAATGTGTTTCACATCAAGAGTTCCTTCATAAAGGTATATGAGGGGCATGATTTAGGAGAATGATCACTATGTATGGACCTTTCCTTTTGTTCTTTATTCTTAGTCACTTCCTAGTCTGCAGTGGTTTGTGTTACAATCACCTGGAAAACACCTAGGAGATGTGCCTATGGCGTGTCAGTGGGGGGTTATTTTGTTTGCATGAAAAGAGATGGAAAGAGGTGCCCACTGTGGGTAGCACCATTCCCTAGACTGTGGGTGATGCCATTTCCTGGCTGTGATCATGGACTGTGTATGTGGAGAAAGCAAGCTGAGCATCAGCGTTCACCACTCTCTGCTTCCTGATCTCAGATGAACGTGACTGGCTGATTTATATTCCTTCAACCTTGCTTCCTGCCGTGATGGACTGTACCCCTGAACTGTGAGCCAGAATAAACCCTTCCTCCTCTAAGTTGCTTTTGTCAGTGTGTTTTATCACAGCAGCAGGAAGGAAGCTAAGACAGGGTCCTAGGATGAGGATCAACTATGGATCCAAACCCGGTGTCTTGATAAAACAATGTGGAATGCTGGGTTGTGTGCTTTACAAATGTGACCTGTCATATTGTCTGGAAAAACTTAAGTCAAATGACACATTCTTTGCATCTGTTCTTGTCCCAGCTCTGGTAAGTGAAAATCCAACCCATGGATCACCTGGCTGTTTGACCAGCAGTAGTTGATTCTGGGAGGAAATGAAAATGCGTTTTGAAAAGATTATTTACATTTCTGTAATTGTCATTCTGCTTCATTTTAAGCGGAGAAGGCTAATAGACTGGAGAGTGCTTCCTAGAGTATTTGTAATAAGTACTTTCAGTGATTTTTTAAAAAAAGATAACAGTCCCTTTCCACGATTTGATTAGCTAAGCCAGCTATGTTATTTTGAGAAAAAAATAATTAAGCTTAAAATCGTATAAACAGAACGTGCTTTGAAAATCTAAGACACACTGTGATTTAACTTCCTCCTATCAGTATAGTAAAAGAATTTTTAAAAACTTTGAAGAAATATGCTCTGATTAGATTTTTATTTAAACAAGACCATAATGTTTTCCTGGATCTTTGTTGTCCACCTGGTATTCATACAAATTGTATACTAGATGTGGGGTGGGTGGGGCAGGGTGGGAGCATTCTTCTAAATCGTATACACAAGGACATGTGCCCTTTTAAAAATCTAAGCAGTTAGTAAGTACTGACTCAACAAAATTTGTCCTGTGACTTAAACATGTGCACATACATCATGCGTGCATACACAAAATAATTAAACAAAAGATATTTTGAGTCTTAGTTGTTGGCTAGGGTTAGTAAATGGTCATCAGGTCTTTGTAGATACAAGCCCAGAGAAAGAAAATGACCACCATGGAGGAATCAGGCCCATTGTCTGTTCTTGTAAATAAAGTTTTATTGACATACAGCCATGCTAGTGGCTCTGAGCTGCTCCGGGCTCTGAGAGCAGACGTTCATAGCTACAACAGACCACAGCACTGGCTCCCAGGCTCTTCTGAGGAACTGAAGCTTGGTACCTTCCCTTAAGCATTCTTCTTGGAAACCCCAGCTCACAGCAAACACATTATGATGCCTGCATGCCCCATGCTAGGACAAACACATTACCAGACGCTCCTGAGAGGTTTTACATGAGTGAGTCTCCAGTGGTAGCTCATCTGGCTTTCCTCGGGTCTTGTGATACACATTTGCAAATTGTAAGACACTCTCCAGCACATTGTTTCCAAAAGTAATAAAACACTCATGCGATATTCATGAACGCAGACTCAGCAATTAACAAGGAGAGCAAAGCGTTACATTGTGTAGATATTTAACAAGACATATGTTAATACTGATCTTGCCAACCTTCTTAGATATTTGCCACCACATCCCCATGTCATCAAATTATGGTCATTTTTTTTCCCCAGAACCTTGGGGTTCTGACATCCAGTGCAAAGAACAGCCCTGCTGCTGTCCTCATGGAAATGTCACAAGAGTAACATGAAAGGCCACCAACTCCCCTGTTTAGATGCCAGTTGGATTCTGTCCCTTTCCCCTGCTGTTGTCTGCAGGAGACATTCCTTGGTGTTATCTGGCTGGTTCTTCCTTCAGGTTCATGTTCAAAATGAGGGCTGCAGATATGGCTCCATGATGGAGTGGCCCTGGGTTCAATCCCCAGAACCACAGAGTAAGCTCTGAAATGATCAAATCTACCCACACCCTTGCGATGGTTTCAATTGGAGATGCCGGCACCATGAGGTTCCCTGAATATCACCTCCAGTGGTGACCTATATGACCTCGAGGATGAAACTGGTTCTTGCTAGTGGCAATACAGTGTAGAATAAGACAACAGTGGTAAATATTTTCAGGGAAATGTGCTTTTATTAAGAACCTTCGCTTCCACGTGGCTTGCTAATCCAAAGTCAGCTGTAGTCACTGGTGTTAAAAATTCATTATGGGCTTCATTTAATTAAATTAATCTATGTATTTTTGCATGCTATAACAACCTGGGTTGCTGAACTCCCTGACTCAGGCGTGTGCTTTGCTGGCTCTTAGGATGCACGCAGAAGACCTTGTAGTTGGCAAACTCTCCTTTTACTGTCATGGTGGGGGAGTGCCCCTGCGATCCCGGCCCTTGGAGGGAGGGCTTTTGGGAGCAGGGGTTCAAGACACCCTGGGCTGCAGAGTGAGGACTGGTCTGAAACACAAATAAGTAACTATGAGAGCAAACATGCACACATGCAAAGACCCTCAGCAAATGGCCAGGGAGACCTCATTTATGTCCTGTGAAGAAAGGCAGTGACCAGCCAGTGGCCAAGAGCCAGGGCATCAGTGTGTGTGTCTGTAGGGGAAGATTTGTGAAATCAAAGCTGCTATCTATACCACTGTCTACAAACCTGCCTGTCCATGGTCTCCTCTGCCATAAAGAAAAAGTAGTAAGAATTCTGGAGACTTGGCTCCGAAGCCTCAGGCTCTTCATCTAGAGGCTGCAGAAGGCCAGACACCCCTAAATGCACCATCACAGGCTGCCTCTTCTTGCTCAGGAAAAGAACCCAGCATCCTACCAATGGGGGGCAGCGGGCTGTCCATTCACAAAGCAACATTTCCCATCTTCGAGGCAGAGGCAGAGGCAGACATGTGACTTCATTCTGATTAAAGGAAGGCCATTTCCAGAAAGTACTTTGTAGGGTGGAGAAAAGCTGTCTATCCTGTCTCCTCTTCCCTGAGGGAATGAGAGTAACTAAAGTTGGGGTAGCGGTTCCATGCATAGATTCCAATGGCCACAGGATGGATGGGAGAAATTCCTTGTCCCCAAGGGTCCCATCCCTACACCCTCACCACCTCATTCCCGCACCACTTTGAATTTCAAAAAGAATTAAATATTCCTTTTTTAAAGCTATTGGTGTTTTATAAATTCCAGCGTTTGGGGCCAAGTTGAGTCTTAGCTGACACAAAATACAGAACAGAGTGAAGTGGGCCATGAGTAGCAGAACTTAAGCCTGTGGTGTTGGCTTAATGGATGTGTCCAAGTAGCAGGGACTCAAACGCTGAGAGAGAGAGAGAGTTGGTGACCCTCGCTCTACAGAAACATAGTCTGGATAACACTGGTCCTCGGCTGGCTGTCCTTTGAAAAGCCACCTATGTTCTGGACAGGAGTGCAACAGGAAGCAGTGTGGAAACATTCATGATATAGGGCACATTAGTGGCTGCTTTTAGCACCATGCTAAGAGAGGGACAGGGACTTTGGCTAATGCTGGCCAGGAGACAAGCAGGAATGAAAGACCAACAGCTGTGTTAATGGGGCTGCTATGGAGAGCTCTACAATCTGTATCCACCAAGAGCTGGGCAATTTGGGGATTGAAAGGGCTGAAAACAGGGACTGCTGTGCCTTTCAAAGGACATCTGTCATCAAAGTAGTGTCTGCAACTCAGTACACTTAGCAGAAAATAAAACCAGTGCCCCATCCCAGCAGCTGAGGACACAAGTGAGAGTCACCTTAAGGATGCCTCCTCCCCAGCTGTGCCATCGCTCAGACTGCCTCAGGGTAAGTGGCAGGATGCAGGGTAGGGACAGGCCTGTCTACAACCCTATTCTCCTTCAGGAGAACTAGGGGTGGCCATGGTTTGAGGACTCACACAGAGTCATATCAGACAATGCAGAGACCCTGTGGCTCTTACTCTATTGCCCTCCATGATAATACCTGGACAAGAACACTGTGTGAACATTCGTTCTCTTTGTATTTGTAGGTAGCACCTGTACACACCCATCCTTTGTCACTTCATCACTCACAAACGCATCTTCACCCTCACAGACTGGGATGGGCTAAGGCCCAAGCAGAGCCTGAAGCAAGCAGCTGACTGTCTTGTTTCCCACATACCACCCTCCCTCTCAGTCCCTTGGTGGCCACTGTTCAAGCCTGAGTTTAGAAAGTTTCTTTATTTATAAAGATTTGTATATGAGGCTGTCAGCCCAGGAGTGGTTGTTTGAGGTAGTGTGCTTGTGCTTCCGGCTGAGAGGTGTGGTTGGCAAGGAGAAGACTGTAGAGACAGGCAAAGGGCAGAGACAGTGTGGACAGGATCATGCTGTTCCCAATACTCTGGCTCCAGGCCTCTTCCGTTTGCTTTCTTTTTCTGGTTTTGTTGTTGTTGTTGTTTGTTTGTTTCCCTGCAGCTTTTATCCTCATTTGGAAAACCAAATCTGCCCTGGTATTTGTCAATCAAGACTTCAGGAGCTGTGGCCTCTATTGGTCCTGATGGTGTTGGTGACAAGGACTGTCTTTGTCCAACCGCTTTAATGACAGCTAACAGTGAGTTTATCAGAAGACAAGCAGGTAAGCCTCATGTAGGACAATCCAGAAACTGTAATAGAATGGACAACCTCGAAGGTCTGATTGCTATGAGGAGAGAAGTCAGTGCTGTTGAGTCAGACTACCCAGGGCAGCCACCACCTGTGGCTATAACAGACAGGGCTCACAGGGCCTCACACCCCAGAAAGCGTTTGCCTCTCTGACAGCAGTGGGTTAGGACTTTGTCCACTTTGCACTCCTGTGTTCCTGTGATATGGTCAAAAATAAGGAGGTCCCTTGGTCATTGTCTTATTTTGGGGGAGGCTGGGTGGGACCACCTACACACTAAAGACTTGCCATGTGGCCCCCTCACCACCAAAGATGGATTCTACCCTTGTGTTTGCTGAGTTGATTGAGACTCCTATCATGACGAGCTGCCATGAATGTAACTGTCACACATATTTCCTTGTGTTCTACAGACCAACAGTACAGGGAACGTGCCTGGGTAAGAGCTTACAGTGTCAGCTTTGGGAGCTGGGGCTTTAAATTGATTCATTAAAAATATATATGTGGCCAGGTGTGGTGGTGCACTCCTCTAATCCAGCACTTGAGAGGCCGAGATAGGTGGAGCTCTGAGTTCGAGGCCAGCCTGGTCTACCTAGGAAGATTTAGGGCAGCCAGAGTTGTTTCACAATAAGAAGTTCTCTCTCTCTCTCTCTCTCTCTCTCTCTCTCTCTCTCTCTCTCTCTCTCTCTCTCTCACACACACACACACACACACACACACACACTGCACATACATACATACATACATACATACATACATACATCTGTCCAGGCAAAACATCCAAGCGTGTAATAAATACATCGTATTGTGTGTTTGTGTGTGTGTGTGTGTGTGCATGTGTGTGTGTGAGTGTGTGTTGTATGAATGCCATGTGTTGTACGGGGATGTGCAGGTGAGTGCATACGTGTGAGAGGTCAGAGGTTAGTCCTGAGTGTCTTCTGCAGCTGCCCTTCATCTTACTGTCTTTTGAGACAGGGTTTCTCATCTGGGTGCTGCAGTTTCAGCTGCGTTGGGTAGCCATCCAGCCCCAGGGATCTGCCTGTCCCCATGGCTGCCCATCCCTGCCACCCTAGACAGTTCTGGTATTGCAGATGAGCCATGCTGTGCTGGCTTTTATGTGGGTGCCAGGGACCCAAACTCGGGTGCTCATGCTTGGGAAGCAAATGCTTTGAGCACTGAGCCATTTCCTTTGCCCCAGTATTTGAAATTTAGCCCAAACATGTAACCATTAAAGGTAACTGGTGTGTGACATTTGTGACTATATGTTTGATAACTTCACCTGAGAGGGGAAACATGAATAAACCTCTGCCCAGCCCGGACAAGGCACAAACAACAGACAATAAGAATGGATTCTCTCAGAGCACAGCTTTCGAGTGGGTGATTTATCGGGGTGACTTACAAGAACATGGGTAAGGGGTTACTTACAGGAGTGTGGGCTGCTGTAGTTGGCTACACACTGCTGGGGAAAAGCCCCTCTCCCTCTGCCACAGGCTTTAGTGTTAGGCAGCTCAGATACGAAAATTTCATTTAAGCTATATATGTATATTTATTCACACAATTAAGTGTATTATAGCATATTTAGATAAATAATTAATAGTATGACTCCTTATGACTTTTTCCTTCCTGTTCCTAATCCTCCTTGGGGAGGGGCTTCTCCTGCAGCAGGGAATGTTATAGGAAGGGCTCGGTGTCCTGAGGGTCTTTTCTGAGTAATCACAGCTTTCCTGATTTCAAGACCTCACTGGCTTTGCCTTGCTCTGAGGGTGGAGAGCATCCAGCAGCAGAATCCCTTAAGGTATAACCCATATATACACCGATTAGGAAAGGAATCTATGGAGCCAGAGGGAATCAAAGCCAACAATACAGAAGAGCCCAGGACAGTAGCAGTCTGGGCTCCCAGGACAAAGAGTCTTCACTGGGCACTGTTGCCTTTCAGGCTGTGTGTGACCGGCTCTGCAGGCCTATAAAACCAGCAGTGTCTGAGCGGAGGCAGCCTGTGTCCCAGCCCCCACCACACTGCAGATCAGTGCTGGAAGTATCAGCTGCTGTAAGGCTAGGCTACTCCCAGGACTCCAAGGGAGGATCCTGTGCCTGTGCTCTGGGGGAAAGGTCATGAGGCAAAGGGTCACAGGGGTAGCCAAGAAAGTTTTAAATTAGCCGTGGGAACAGGCAGGGCCCAGAGCAGGGAGCAGAGTGCAGGAATGTTCTGGCCCTGTTCTTGCCTGACATCTGTGCTGAGCCTCACAGCCGAGGCCTGGCTGACAGTGGCTAAAAATACCTGAGCTGGGCCTGGAGATCTCACACTGGAAGCTGCTATCCAGAGTAGTGTCTGCAGAACCGGTGACAACAGGGCCCTGGTTGGACAGGACACCTGAACCACTGTTGCAAAGCTTGGCCAGCTCAAGCTGTGTCCACAGGGCTGTCTCTGCTAGGACCTCCCCAGCCAGCACTTGGGTCCAGATGACACTTGACCTGAACCATCAGGCAGAAGCTACGGAGCACAGGCCTCTCTCTGTTCCACTATCTCATCGGAAGGTGTTTTGGGCAAGCTTACAGTAGAGAACCACAAAAGCACAGCAGACTGGCTTCAATAAACACCTTCTGAGCCCCTGAGCCATCTCCACTGGAATCTGGCATAGCCCTTGCTCTCTGTCCCTGCCTCTGTGAAGCAGGTGCAGACAGAAGGGAGTTATCTGGTACAGAAGGAGCAGGAGGAGGAGGGGATGTTGAAGGTAGGAAGAAAGAAGTCCTGGACTCAGGGTTCAGACTTAGGGTATACACTAGCCTGGAGAGCCCTGGGACTAAGTCAAAAGTCAGCCTGCCCTTTACGAAGACAGAAAGTTACTGGAGCATGCAATGTCTCTTTAGTGCCACAGTGGCTGCTTGGTAAGTTCTGGGCACTGAGCACAGAGCTGCTCTGCACACGGCCCGGTGGTGGGCACACTTGCACGAGCCAACACTTCCCATTCTGATCAGATGCAATGAGCAGCTTCCACTCAAACAGCTGTTCTACCAGCAGAAAGTGGATCTGGGTCCTGGCTCTTTGTCACTTGCCTTGGTTAACTCTCTGGGGCCTGCAGCATGGCTCTTGTCCAGTGGCCCCTGAGTGTGAGCTATTCCTCCAGGCTGGGGTGGGGTGGAGCTGGCTGGGGTCCCTGATGCACTTGCAGCTTACCTCCGTCTTCTGAAACCATGCCAAGGGCATGCTCTTCTGGATGACTGTTATATCACAGGTGACATCCAGGGAACTCCAGGAGTGCCAGTGAGGAGTCTCCCTAAAGCTCTGGACACCTGGCTGCTGCCTTGACAAGGCATCTATCTGGTTCCCCACAAAATGAGATTTCAGAACACATAGCTCACTGGTCGGAATCTGGTGCTGGAGAGATGCTTCAGTTTGATGAGGGAGAGCCAAAGTGTGTGTGTGTGTGTGTGTGTGTGTGTGTGTGTGTGTGTGTGTGTGTAGGCCAGAGGTTAACATCAGGTAGCATTTCTCAAAGACCAGTCTTTTTATTTTTCTAAGACAAGCCCTCTCCAGGGCTTGGAGCTTCCAAGTAGACCAGGCTTGCAGCCCACTGAGCCCCATGGACCCTCTTGTTTCTACCTCCCAGATGCTGGGATTATGAGCATGCAGTACCATGCTGGCTTTTTTGCACGTGTGTCAGCATGTCTTCCTATGTTCAAGATGATCTGCCACTATGTCACACATGCTACAGAAGAGCCCTGCCACAGGACAGTGTGTCTGGAAGGCCTGACTTCCTAGCAGGGGAAGCTTCAGGCATAAGGATGGGCAGTGCAGAAAACAGGGTCAGGGCTGGGTCACAGGCAGTGGAAGCCACAGCCCTGTTGCTTCCCCTGATCTTGCCTTCCTGGGACCTTGAGGCTAAACCAGGCCTCTTGGGATGACTGATAAAGTGGAACCATTTCTCCCCTCTTGGAGCTATGGTGGTTTAGATGAGAATGGCTCCCTATGGACTCATATATTTGGAAACTCGGTCCCCTGTTAGTGAAGTTGTTTGGGAAGAACTAAGAGGTGTGACTTGTTGGAGGAAGTGTGTCCTTGGGGATGAGCTTTGAGGTTTAAATAGACTGGAGCCATCCCCAGTCTCACTCTCTCTCAGCTTCATGCTTGTGGTTATAGGTGTGAGCAAGCTACTGTTCCAGAATCATGCCTGTCTTCCCAACGCCGTGCTCCCGCCATGGTGGTCATGAATTCATTCGCTGAAACTATAAGCCTCAAACCGTAGCTGTCTTTTGCTGCTTTGTGGGTTCTTTCTTCCACCCTTCTAACACTAAATAAGATAGAAAAATAAAGGATAGAGAGGAAAGAGATCCCTACATTAAGTTAGGGGTCGAAAAGAGGTTGACCTTATCATCAGAATACTTCCTGCTGATTAGGGGCTATGGGGAGCCAACAGAAGGCAGCTATCATCCTTGCAGCCATCTTGAGCCATATACCCTGACAAGAGACTTGTTTTCAACAGCCTACAACAGCTGAGCACACTCTGATAACATCTTGTTTTATATACCCAGGATTTTCCCTTGGGTGTGTGAGACTTAAAGGCATAACTTAAAGGTGTGACTTAAGAAGTGAGACTTATAAAAGGCGAGAGGCCGATAGAAGACTGACCTGGAAAACTTGGAACTTGGAGGCTCTAGGGACTAGGAACTAGGGACTAGGAACTTGAGACTTGGGACTTGGACTAGGAACAAGAAACTTGGAAAGAGAGAAGAAAAGAGACTTGAGAATAAATGGGACTGAATCACACTCTGTCTGCTCTCCATTCTTCGTGTGCCTTCACTCTCCCTCTTACTGAACCCTGACCTGCGGACCGGAGCAGCAGTGTGGGCTCTGACAATTTAGCCCCCAAAGCTTGGGGCAGTGTGGGTTCCAACATTTGGCAGAGTGGTCCCTGACAAGGGGTGTCCAGTTCCTTGGGGCAACTTTGATCTTCACTGTCAGATATCTAATGTCTTCTTGTTTCTTCTTTGTTCGGGACTACTTAATAAACCCGTGACCAACAGCAACTGATAACCACCAACAACAACCAACAACAATCAACAATAATCAACAACAACCAACACCCCTCCCGGAACCACCACCACCACCACCCCAATTGGGGCGCTAGCATTTATATTCCTTCTGAAAAATTCCCAGATTCTAAACATCACACAATCCTAGAAACTACCTGCAGCTGTCAAAAATCACACCCTCTCTAGAGCACGAGGCAAATCACAGGCAGCTCCTGCTGTGCAGCAGCCCCCATACCCCACACCTGCTATTAAAATGAAAACATATTCTTATAATAGCTGGTTTTTTTTAAGAAAAAAAATTCCATATATCTCACTAAGCCAAATAAGCACTTCTTTCTGTAAGTTGCCTTGGTCTTGGTGTCTTATCATGGTGATACAGAGTAACTAAGCCAGGGCTTACTGCCATTTACCCTCAGGTGAACCAGCTGAGGGAGTGGCAGAGCTAGGTTCTGGGTAGTGAGAGGTGTTGACCTTGCTGATGTTTTGGGGCAGTGTCCTGGTGACAGATGATACAGTGACAGCCACTGAAAGGCATGTTTCTCTCCTAAAGGTGATCATCACAGAGACAGCTTTGAGACAGAGACCTGCTTGGTTTGAGGGAGCCCTTTCACACAGGTCAGTTGAGAGCAAGAGTATTTGGAGACTCCACTATGCCTTAGGACACTGTATTCTTTTGGGAATGCACATGGATGTGCAGGTACATGAGCCTGATCACATGTGGATGTATGTAGATTTCACAAGCCAACGTTGGGCATCATTCCTCAGGAGCTGTCACCTTATTCTGTGAGAAAGGGTCTCTCACAGGCTCTCTAAGTTCTGGGGCATCACTGACTAGGCTAGGCTAGCCAATGAGCCCCAGGAATCCTCTTGCTTATGTCTCCCCAGTGCTGAGACTGCAGGCGTATACCCACCATGCCTGCTCTTTTATGTAGGTGCTGGTGGTTGAACACAAGTCATCCTGGGCAAGCATTTTACCAACTCAGCCATCGCCCAGCTTCAGACCCTCAGCTGCCCAGAGATCTGGGGTCAAGGCTAACTAGAACCTGTTTTCTGTTTGTTTCCACTGTAGGAGAGAAAGTCAGAATAACACACACACTATAGCTTCAGAGATTCAGGAGCCTTGTTCACGTTCCATTTACTCAGAAATCATTACAGGGCAGAGATGTTGTTAGCTAATAATTCAGGCTCAGTAACCTTCACTCAGCCGTGATTAAGGAACTTGTGCTGAGTGTCGTGGGGCTAGCACGGGGTTTTGAACACTGATGGCGAGATCTGCTTACACCATCCATCTCTCCCTTGCTATGGTGCTCTTAACTAATAATTCCAGGTGGACGGACTTCAAATGGAGCATTGGGGCGGGGGACTTGGGGTGGGATCAGGGCAAACTCTTGATGGCTGTAAAAATGATTTTATTGCAAACTGTCTTCAGATGGGTGGTGGTCACTTAATTTTAAAGTGCAGGCATGATTCCAGCGTGTCCAAGGGCATCTCACCTTGCACCAGGGCAGTTCACACCTGCTGTGCCACAGACCAGGGCAAGTGTGAGTTTCATGGCTGCATCCCTTTCCAGTGCCCTCAGGATGGAAGGCCAGACTCCCAGCCTGGGAGTACCACTGAAGATCACTCTTGGTCTATGTTGCCAGAGCACCTCTCACGCCCCCTCCTGGTGCCTAGTGGAAGTACAGCTCAGATCAACAAACTTCCCCATGGCTTCTTTGGGGATAAGCCAAATTGGCCTGTTGCATCTGATGAAGCAGAAACTTCACCAGAGGGTGCTGAGCTCAGGGGGAACCAGTAAAGCTTTCTGTCATGCTGATGAAGGAGGATGGCTGCATCAGAGTTGCCTGAAAGATTGTCAGAAATACAAACTTTATGCCCCGCGTTGGAACCAGGAGTGGACACCAGCCATCAGTGCTTCCCGGCCCTTCTTGATGCAAGATCTGATAGTCTGAAGATGGGGAGACTCAGGTTAGGTTACAGAAGACAGTAAGAAGAAGATGCTCTGGGGATGGTTTCCAGTCTCTCTCTGGGGCTTCAGAGACTGGGGCAGCCTCCACTGGAGGAGTCCAGTGTATAGGGGCTGAGAAAGTATGAAGAACCAACAGGCTGAGTTTTCAGAACCAAAGGGAAGCTAGAATTTTCTGTGAGCCACTAGGAAGCCCAACTTCTGGCTGAGGGGGTTGTTGGAAGGGCAGCCGGCAGCACCATTAGAAACAGGATCTGGGAGATGTACTTCATAGCCAGACCTGTGATGGTATCTCAGAAAACCATATCCCACACTAGCAGAAGTCGAATGAGACTGATACCCATCTGACTTCATCCTGCAGCACAGGGTCTGGGGCCTCACAGACTGTTTTGTGTGGTGGAAGCCTGCTCTACACTGTAGGGAAGCCACACCCCCTCCCCCCTTCTAGAGTAGGGCAGACTAGCTTACCCAACCCCAGAAGTGAATATATCTTCCAGCCTCTTTCTTGCACTGACGGTTGTAACTTACTATGTTAAGAGGACAGTCACATGAGCACCGTAGACACTAGGTTCCCTGTGCAGACACGGATGAGCTTAAGGGGACGGATGTGTGAGTCAAATGTGAATGAGGGAAGAGAAAAGAAGCAAACTTGGGAGGAAGCTTGAACTTACCATGAAAACCTAGGTTAGCTATTTAAGAACTTGAATTCTGAAGAGGCTCCCCACACCCACAAGGCCCCACACAGCAGCCAGGAAGTGGTTTTACAATTCAGCAGTGTTTGGGTGTCTGCCAAGAAGGAGGTGACACATTTGTGTCAAGGACCTAGTGGATTAGCAGCTTAGCAAGTAGCTTCCCAGAAGACAGGCCAGCCTAGCCCATGGAGTTGCTACGCTGCAGGAGACAGCCCTGAGGCTGAGGGCTGTGGCTGCAAGCCTGACTCATGGTGCCATGGATTCCCCTCGCTGTGTCCTTCCTACCCCATGGTGACCTTGTGTGCCCACCAAACCAGTGGGAACCTCACTGGGTGATGGGCTGAGGACAGAGGACAGAGCCACATTCACACCAAGGCCAAGATAGAACGGTGTGTGAACAGCAGAGATGTGGCATGAGGCAGCAAGAGAAGGGGACACAGGAGAGCACAAGCCACCCCACCCCCACTTAGTATCCTCAGTAGCATTCTGGAGAGGAAGAGGTGTTCCAGAAAAGTCTCTGTGTTGTGTTGTATAAAAAGATAAGGAAGAAGGAATATGTTTGGTGTTGTGTGGTAAGGTGTAGGGGAAAGAGGTGCCTCGGCAGATCCATGCTGAGGCATCCCTTCCCCCTGAGGTAGTAGCTACAAGGATGGTATAGTATAGAATAGAGTTTATTCAGGGCATGGGGGGGGGGAGTTGAGAGAGAGGTGGGGGGGGAGAAAGAGGAGGAGTAGAAGCTGGCCATGAGCAAGAAGAGAGAGAGAGAGGGAAGGGAATGGGGAGAGAGGAGGAAGAGGGTAAGGGAGAAACAGCAAGAGAGAGGAGGAGGGAAGCAGCCCCTTTTATAGTGAGCCAGGCACACCTGGATATTGCCAGGTAACAGTGGGGCAGAGCCTAGATGAAATGCCCACACTGTGGGTTACTTTGCTTGGATTCTGAAGGACAGCCTGATCGAGGGGCTAGACTGCAGGTGAAGGCTGATCAGGGAGTCAGCCACAGGGCAGCTAAGAGAGAATAGTCTAACCTAACACTTGATACCATAGGCCAAAGAGCCATGATCCTGTGGGTCAGAGTAGCTGGGAGAGGCTGCATCACCACGAGTAGAGAGACCTTGCAGGTGGACTACAGACGGTGCACCAAGGAGAAACAAAGTGACCTCAGGATTCTATAGCTGGAAGTGTCTCTACTGTCACAATCTTCTGAATGTTAAAAATAATGGTGATGATTATGTTGTTGCTGGGGGTAAGGTATCAGGTGCTTTATTAAGTTCATTTTAAGGATTTTTAAATGTGTATGCATGTGTATGTGCCTGTCTATGAATCTGTATGTACACATGAGTGCAGTGCCAACACAGGCCAGAAGAGGGAGTCATACCTCCTGGAGCTGGAAACATAGATTGTTTTCGAGTTGCCCAACATAGGTGCTGGGAACTGAACTTGAGTTATTGACAAGAGCAGCAAGTGTCCCTAACCATTGAGCCATCTCTCTAGTACCTTGTCACGTTTATCTTAACAGGAGTATGTGTTAGACACTGCATGTCAAGGCTCTCTAGAGAAGCAGATAGCATATGTTCCAGCTAGCCCAACAATAGCTGTCTCCTGATGGGGAAGGCCAAGAGTTCAGCTGTTCAGTCCACAAGGCTGAATATCTTAGCTGGTCTTCACTGTACATTGGAGTCCTGGGGATGTCGGCTCTGCTGCCAGTGAAGGAATAAACTAACCAGCAAGAGTGAGGCCAAGCAGGCAAAGAACCAGGGCTTCCTTCCTTCGTCCATGTCCAGAAGGTGTGTCCAGTTTTACAGTCGATCTTTTCACCTCCGAAGATCTGGATTTAAGGTGTCTCTTCCAATTTCAAATAATCCAGATTTAGGATGGGTCTTCTCATCCTGAATGATCCAAACAAGAAAATTTCCCCACACATACATCCAGCTGCTTCAGTTAATTCCAGATGTAGCAGAATTGACAACCAAGAATAGCCACCACCCTCACCAGGCTGACAGGAGCATGGGGCTCCCCAGTAATCAGGCACTAGCACTTGAAGTTTGATAACTATTTTAGGGACTAGTGTAGGTGTCAGAGGACACATTGCAGCCTTCCTGGCTAGTAGCACCCTCCCCTCATCTGTGTGACAAACTACAGATGTCTCCAAGGCACTTATAATGTTTCCCTGGGGGTAAAATGATCCCGTTGGGAGTCTGTGCTGAATGCCCTGTATATAATCCTCCCATAAGCTCTCAGCAGCACAGTGACATGATGCCATGCCCTCCCCTCCAGTGGCTCTCAGGACCTGTTCATGAGTAGCGAGGTCTATCTGCCATCAGTCATGAAGCATGAGGGCATCAGAAGTATCCTATCCTGTGTACACATGCTGTCGAGGAAGACACAGCTCCACCCTAGAGAGCCGAAGCCATATGCACCAAAGGAGCCTCTCTTACCAGTTTTTATTCTTACAAGCACAACCTCTGTTTTGCCTTGTTTTGAACTCTCAATTTCACACACTGACATCCCTTTACTTCTCTTAAATTTAGTTTATGTTTTTGTCGTTAATAAGATCCTAGCCCGTTATTTTTCTTTTCCCTTCTTTCCTCTCTCCCTTTCCGTCTCACGTTTGCTTCCTTCTCTTCCTCCCAGCATCCTGTCTCTCGCTGTACCTAGCCCAGCTCACATTCCGCCCTCATCTCACAAGACTCACAAGATAGCTGGCAGCTCATTTCAAGACTTGCAGGCAGAGTTCTGTACGAACAGTGATGGACAAAGACATGCTCCCAGTTTTGATCAGAGGATCTGACAACTCACGGCCAGAGTCCACCAACGCCTCCTGTCAGCCGCGGCCACCCGACACCTCCTGTCGGCCGAGCCCACTCCTTTCCTTTACGTGCACACATGCCATCACAAAACCATACTGGTTTGCCTTTGCAGTAGTGTGTCTTGGCCTTGCCTCTGGTTTCTACCTGTGTCTGTCCTTGCTATGGGCCTCAGAGTCTTATCTGACTGGGGCCAGCCTCACAATACCACAGATGGGGCGAGCATGGCTTTCACTGCTGGCCCTCTTTTGGGTCTGACACCACCATTGTCCCTTGGGCAATCACAGGCATAAGATGTTGTTTGTCTCCTGATGTCTATGGAGCAGCGCTGTGTCTGTGGTGTGTGTGGATATTGTCTGGCCAGGATGAATCAATCCTCTCTGTTTGAACTACATGGGGTACTTTCTTGCCTCTGGGAACCGGTCCACACTGAGGCTTTGATGGGCTCAATCAGAAGTGTTCATCCTGGAGTTCCCAGGCCAGTGACCTGGATCCTAGTAATAGCCCCACACCCACCTTGGTCGCCTTTGTAAGTGGATGCTCACAGGTAGTCACTGGGTTTGCCCACGGCATTGTTGCAGGATATTTGATCACACTGTGAAACCCAAGATTGTGTTATATACTGAAAAACAAACAAACAAAAAACCCGGTTTTAGTTATAATGTGGCTCACCCTTAGCACACACCTTTAATCCCAAACAAGGAAGGTAAAGTTAGTTTGTAGACAGAAAGAGCCATGTTTGAAAGTGATCTCTAATTGAGTGACAGACAAAGTGATAAATCAGAGAAAGATTTGACAGAATAGGATATGCCCAACTCTCAAGAGAAGAGAGAGGAAAGGGAAGCTACTTAAGGGGGGAGAGAGAGAGAGAGAGAGAGAGAGAGAGAGAGAGAGAGAGAGAGAGGAAGAAGAAGAAGAAGAAGAAGGAGGAGGAGGAGGAGGAGGAGGAGGAGGAAGAGGAGGAAGAAGAAGGAGGAGGAGGAGGAATAGGAAGGAGGAGGAGGAAGAAGAGGAAGAAGAAGAAGAAGGAGAAGGAGAAGGAGAAGGAGAAGGAGAAGGAGAAGGAGAAGGAGAAGGAGAAGGAAGAAGGAAGAAGGAAGAAGGAAGAAGGAAGAAGAAGAAGAAAGAAGTTTTACCAGGACATTAATACAGAGATAGTTTGAAGAGAAGACAACCTAGATGACATAGGTGAAGATAGAATGAGCCAGAGAATGAGAAGAAGCCAGAAGATTAGAACATATCACCAAAGTTATTATGAGGCCAAGCAGGGCAATTCAGTCAGAGAGAGAAGGCAGATTGAATTAGTCAGCTTGGAGAGGAGCTTGAGCCAGAACAGCTGAGTTGAACCATCCAGTCAGAGATCAGAAAGAACTAGAAAGGGTGATCTTATTCAGCAGCAAGTCTCAGAGGCTGAAAACATTCTAGGCCTAGATTAGATTGGACTGAGGCTAGAAGCCTCCAGGACTAGGCCTGGGTTGGCAGATAGGCAGTTAGTCTCAGAGACAACAATTGGAGCAAGACAATACAATATACTTTTACAAGGCCTGCTGCCTGTCTAATAACAGTAATGACTGCATCTGTGATTGACAGAGCACAGAGACCTGCCCTGTCTCCAGAGCACTGCAAGCTCCTCTCCTGTCTCTTCCCCACCCATGCAGCACCTGCAAGGACCTGTCTGTGTCAGTGCAATGCAAATACTGTTAGTCCCTCATTTATTCTTGAAAAATCACTTTTTCTTTAAATAAAAATGTTTATTTATTTATGTGGTACTAGAGGTACAAGAACTATGGACATGCCAGGTAAATACGGTGCCACTAAGCTGCTCAGTGGTCTCCAATCCCATTTTTAAACAATTATTTTTGCCTTTATTTTTATTGTATATCTATGGGTGTTTTACCTGCATGTGTACCTCATGAACTAGGTTGCCAGAAGAAATGCCTGATTCCCTGGAACCGGAGCTATAGATGGTTGTAAGCTATCATGTGGGTGCTGGGAGCCAAACCTGAGTCCTCCGGAAGGCTCCATTTGATCTTTCTATTTTGAAACAGGATCCTACTAAGTTGTCCTGATGGTGCCATCCTCCTGCCTCAGCCTCCCTCTTAGTTTGGATGACAGGCCTGCACCACCAGGCTCAGCTGGAAAAAGGCGGCTTTATTAGGCAGACCTCCCAATCTCTTCTCAACGAAAGCACCGGCTACAATCTGGAAGGCTCTACAGTCCCTCCCCCTCACCAAACCCCAGCACCACAGCTGAGGACCAAGTAAGTGTTCAAACACACAAGCCCATGGGGAGCATTTCACAACCAAACTAAACTGCTAACAATAAAAACATCAGGGGAAAATGAGAATATATTTTTATAGGTTTCTAGTTTTGTCGAAGCCTAAAATGTCTGTACAAACGATGAGAAGAAGTTCTGTAAAACGTGTATGGTGCCGTTGCTCAGAGCTTGGATTCCCCTTCATGACCTTCTATAATTCTCCACTTTACAAGTCCTCCGAGAATATGTGCCATCCTCAGAACCTTCGAGGAAGTTATGTGAGACCCAGACTTGCTCAGGCATGCCAAAATCACAGTGTATGTACCACAGCACCCTACACTTAACACACACTGGTCTGCAAGCCACGGGAAGACTTAGGAGTCTGTTCCCTGTGGCTTCTCTGGTTTCTCTCTGGGATCGACAGTGAGAAGTCAGTTTGGTGTCCACTCTCCTCTTCAGAAGTATTTTGCTAATGAACCATTGTAAACAAGTTTCCATTAAACAACAACAACAACAAACATATTATGGTGTGAGAACAAAATTTGAAAGCAGCATTGTAACAATAACAAAAATTCATGGTCAGCAAAGACCACCAACAATTTGTTAAATATAGTCATAATATAAATATTAAGCCCCTGCAGGGGCAGGGTGACAAAAAATAAAGGCATACAAGGGCATGCCCAGACAAGTCCAAACAAGCCCAAGTGAGTAATGGGCTATCTGGTGTTTACTTTTCTCTCCCTCCCTTTTCTGGGAGGTCCGAGTTTCTGCAAGTTCTGCCAGTTCTGCAAGTTGCTGATGTTTGAAATATCCAATCATATGTAACCAAGCCAAATTTTCCCGCTCTCCCCAACCCCTACCGATAAATATCCCAAGTTCCCTGGGTCCAGGGCGCTCGGAACCTCTATCTCCTGTGTGAGATATGTTCCAGCCTGAGGGCCCTCGTCATTAAACCTCATCTGCAATTGCATCAAGAAGGTCTCTTGTGTGTCCTTGGGGCGTGCAGGTCCGGACTTGGGTGAGGGTCCCCTTGTGGGGGGGTCTTACAGAGGGTCCCCTTGTGGGGGGGTCTTACAATGGTAATGCAAGCCTGTCAGCCCAGCTACTTGGGTGATTGAGAGAGAAGGATTACAAGTTCAAAGCCAAGCTGGGCCACTTAGTGAGACACTATCTCACCTTTTTTTAAAAAAAATAATTTTCATGTGTGTAGGTGTTTTGAATGAGTGTATGTCTGTGAAGCACTCATGTATGTCTGTGCCTGGTTCCTGTAGAGCCTAAAGAGGCCGTCAGATCCCTGGAACTAGAGTTAGAAGTAGTGTTGAGCCAGCATGTGGGTGCTGGGAATAGGTGCTTGTCTGTGTGCAAGAGACCCTCAGTTCAGTGCAACACACTGGGCATAGAATGTGGGGTCAGTGCTCTGCCTGCACATGGGGCCCTTCATCCTGCTACAGCAGCTGCTGAGGTGGCTGAGGGACCTGGGCAGGGACCCGGTGGACCCCTGGCATCATGGCTAATGTATGTGAAAGCTGTATGCACTCGTTTGGCCCTGCAGAGTTTGCCCCCTTGTTGACAGGCTCTGTGACCAACAGGACAAGACCACTCCTCATCTTCAAAGCTGCTGCTATTGGTCACAGTCCTGGTCACGAGGTATAGCCCAGACTTACCTTCAACGTCTATGTCCACAGCCACTTAAAAGCAGGGACTCATTTCTCCTGCTCTGGACTCTTTCCCCAGAGCTATTTCCTTGCTATGAAGCTTTGAGCAAGTTACTCAGCTTCTCTGTGTCCTGGACTTCTCATTCACAAGGTGAGAATGGTACTTAAAGGGTGTGCCTCAGCCACACAGAGGTCTCACGGGAGTTTGAGCTTGCAGCAGACAGATCAACTAAGCCCCTTCCAGCTGTTTCCCTTGGCTGTTGAAATGATTGTGGTTGGAGGCCAGTGTCTCCAGCTCCCATACGTGGACCCTGCTAAGTCCTGGCTTCTCAATGGCTTTCCTGCCTTGAACCTTACACTCTCCTTCTGCCTGCTGATCTGGCTCTGCCATGAGGTCCCCTGTCAACCACCCCTCCATGGCTCACTTCCTCCTGGTCACTCTGTGGCCCGGGAGGCTGGCGGCTGGTTTCCTCCCCTTCAGGCTGACCCAGCAGGAAGCTGTGGTCTTCGTTCACATCCGGCCTGACTGTCAGCTGCAGCATCGCTGCACCCCCTGTCTTGTGAAATGGAGGTGGACTTTAGCACCCAGTGCTACCAAGTCATCTGAGGCTCCTCGGTTCCCCCACATTGACACAGTGGGGTCAAGTCTCTTCAGACCCTGGAAGCATGAGTCTGCTCTACAAACAAGCAGACTGATGTTGACATTGTAATGTGATGCAGAAGCCATTTAATACCTTTTTTTAAAAAAATGGGAAATGGAGTTTTCGTGTCTGCTGGTGCTGAAAATGGAGGATAATGGCAGAATTATTTAAAACTGTCTTCTCTGCCTCAGACTAATTGCTTATGGTCTGTGAGGCTGACTCCAGAATCCAGATGGGAGGTGCAGGATCCCAGGCCTGGGAGACAGGTGTCGGGATGCCTCAAAGTCAGAACCACAGATTGTGGGATCTGGAGCACAGAGCCATGAGCTCCAGGCAGGACACCATAGGTTCTCGCTGGACCCTGTTTTTGGTGGGTCAGAGGTCACATCTGCAGGAAAGCCTGGCTGGTGATAGCCCTGGAATTTGAAGGCAGATCTGTAAGGCCCAAGATGGCTCCCACAGTCATGGGGGTGGATATGGTGAGGAAGGGAAGTGGGTTTGTCTCTTGCAGAACTTCTTCAGAGCCTTGAGTAAGATGGTGATGAGTGTTTGTATCAAACAGTAATGGAAGCTTTCCCTCGGTGTATGTATGAGAAGGGGAAATTGAGGCTTAGAGACAGCTCAGTCAGAGGGTCCAGAGGCGTCAGATCTTCACCCCGGCCTATGTGCTCCCTACACTATCCTCTGACAGCTTAGGGAGGCCCCAGAAGAACTCAAGCCCCAAACTCTTGTATGTGAAAGATGGAAGCTCTGGATGGCAGAGTTGTTTCCAGTGCTCAGAGATTGCTGAAGCGTCCTGTTTGTTTGGTGGAGTCGCAGGCCGGGGTGAATAGGGCCCTTTGCCAGTTGTGAGGTTATGGGTAAAGTGTGCTCCCAAATCCCCCCATTGCAGAGGCTCAAAGGTCAGCTGCATCACTCTGTAGCTGTGTGATTTTTGGAAATTTTATTCAAACTTTCTGTGTTTAAATCATCCAGAGTCATGGGTTTAATATTGAGTATAATCCCACTTAATAAAGTATGGGAAAAATCTTAAGACTTTGAGCCAAGTTATAAATATCTCTACTGCCCATGAGTAGAGTTTAGAGTCCGGTCTACTTCATCTTGATTGAGGGGACCCTGTTGTAGAGAGAGGATAGTGAGTGGTAGTGAGCTTCTCCAATGCAATTCAACTAGTGACCAGAAGATGGCAGAAGCAAGCCAGAAACCGAGCCTGGCCCTGCCCAGCTGGTTAGAGAAATTCTGTCTGGAGCTTTGTGGAGGTTAGCTTTGTCAACTTGATACATCTTAGAATCGCCAGGGAAGGCAGTCCCAAAGAGGAATTGTCTGGATCAGGCTAGGCTGTGAACACGTCTGTCCGGATTGTCTTGGTTATATTAATTGCTGTGGGAAGACCCACCCAGTATAGGCTGCACCTTTCCAGGCAGGGGCTCCAGGACCAAGAGTAAAGAAGACATTTCTCTCTGATCGTGCCTGTGGATCTGATGTGACCAGATGCTTCTGCCTTGACTTCCCCACAACAAGTGGATGTAACCTGAAATTGTGAGCTAAAATTAATACATTCCCCCGTAAGCTGCTTTAAAAAGACGAACTTATTTTATCTGTATGGCTGTTTTGCCTGCACGTATGGCTGTGCATCGTGAGTTTGCCTGGGGCCCGAGGCCAGAGAGGGATCTTGATTCCCTGGGACCTGAGTTATAGATGTTACAGATAAAAGCCTTCACGTGGGTGCTGGGAATTGAACCCAAGTACCCCAGAAAAACAGCCAGTGTTCTTAAACACTAAGCCATTTCTTTAACACCCCCACCCCACCTTGCTTTTTTGTCAGTAGCTTTATCACAGCAACAGAAATTAAATAAGAACTATTGTACAAAGATTTCCCGTATAAGATATCTTTCATTCGGAAAGGGCCCTGGTCTGGAGGGCTCACTACCAGGTATGTTGCCGCCGGCACTGATACCGCATTATTTGTCAGATTGCTCTGTGTAAGACTGGAGTTCCCTCTCTGGGCTCTGAATATGGGCATGTGTTTGGTTTATGCCTCATGGCCAGGGATGGGGGTGGGGCCAGCATGTGCCTGTCTAGTGTAGTGTTCCTGAATCCAAATGTCCAGTGAGCAGCTAGCTGCCAGGCACCTTGTTCTCTTCCATGAGGACACAGCATAAGGGTCACTGGGGTTTATGTTGCAACCAGTTAGAAAGAAAACATCCAATAGGTGGTTAAGCAAGACAAGGTAGAACGGACAGGTGTCTGGTGCAAGGAAACAAATATGGAGAGACTGTGGGGGAGCGTCTGTGGGAACAGGGAGGGCTGAGGCCTGGCTTCTGGAGGAGCTGTGGAGAGCATCACAGGCAGAGGAGAACCTGGGCTCACACCAGACAGCTGGAGCCCCTCACATTGATGAGCTAGAGTAGAGGATAGGTAGCTGACCAGAAAATCTGGCCTAGGAGGAGCAAGAGGGTGTGAGTGCCCGTCTTTCCTGTAAGCAGGTCAGGTAGGGGAGTCCTATCAAGAGAGAATGGGAGTCGCACAGTAGTCAGACAGAACCATTTTCACACGGCTCGGTCCGGTCCATGCAGGTTTGGCTCTGAAGACCTCCTCATTCGATGGCCTCTTGCAGGAAGAATGCATTCCCTAGGATGGCTGGGAATACACAGGGGACTTCATAGCTTCCACTGACACCACTGTTCCCTGCACATGCCTGGCCCTTGTGAAGTTGCACACCTGACTCCAGGGTCTCCCAGGGAAGCTGGGGACAGACGGAGTTGCCAGCATCTTTGTCTTCCCGCCTCCAGCTTGTTCTGGCTCCTCCCTGGGGCAGGTTTGAAAGCCCAGACACGTCCTCCACATCCAAGCAAATAGTCACACTGACAATTCCTCCTGGGCTCAGGTTCAAGTCCTCATTAAGCTGTTAAGTGGGTGGGGATTTCACTGCCTTCTAGTGGCCCCCGCTTCGTGCCTTGGAACTCAGAGCAGCTGTTGAAGCTCACGGCAGCTGTCAGCAGTTCCGAGCTGAGGCCTCGTCTCGGGTGGAAGTGGGGAGGAGGCATGAGGAAAAGGATCCAGGGCAGGGATGAAGTGGGGTGAGGCCAGGGGAGGGTAGAGCAGAAGGCTGGACATGGCCAGTGCACAGGGACTGGGTATCCAAATAAGAAATTGCCACAGACACTGGTTTCCTGCTTGGGTGGCTCTTTCAGGCCATTACACACACATACACACACTCACACCCACCCACACAATACATACACATGCATATACATAGACATGTATCCAAGCATACACATCAAGGTACACATGAATATACACATATATGCACATGCATATGCATATACATATGTATACACATATATCTGCATGTACACTAATGAATGCATATACACACAACACACACACACACACACATATATCTATGTATACATACATACATGTGTGCATAGGTACATGCTGATGTCATATATGTATACTCATGCATACAGATACAAGGCTGGAGCTATTGCTCAGTGTTACAGTGCTTACTTGCCTCACATCTGTAAGGCCCTGGGTTCCATCTCCAGCACTAAAAACAAAACCATGTGTATGACCATGTATATCTTGTCTACAGCTATGCTTGCTACATACATGTGTGTGTACACGTCTCTGCGTGTGTATGCATACTCACAGACCTATCACATGTTCTCATGTACCTCTGCACCATACTATATACAATTATATAGCACAGACTTGGCACTCATGCAGTGTGCATGCACACGACTCTACAGATCCATAAAGATACATACGTGCATGTGGATATGCATGCTTTAGTACACACGTTTACATGCACACACACATTTACTGCTGCGACATGTGTACTCACACACATGCACGCACACATATCTCCTGTTTACCATCCTCGTGTATTTGCTGATCGCTACGTGTGTAGTACATGTGTGTTTACCCTCTCATTGTTGCCCCACAGTAGATACTGGGACGAGGATTCAAGGGCAAGTGGTTAATATAGGTTGTGGCCCTGGAAATGTAGGGGAAGACAGAACACATGAGAATCAGCAGACCCAGAGTTCAGTTCCTTGAGGGGCAGTGGACTGAAAGTGGCTGCATCCACACACACAGGATCAGTGGATCAATGCCCGAGGACAGGGAATTGATGCTTACTTGATCAGTGCCACTCTGGGTAGGGTATCCCTGGTATTTCTAAATTTCCCAGCATGAGACATTGTGCACCAGCAGACAGAAGGCTGGTATCTCTGTGGGCTGCTGGTGACTGCAGGTAGGCACAGGGGTAGCCTCCTTTATCATTCTACAGTCCCTTAGAAGAGAAGGGAGTGAGGTTTGGGCTGGTGTAGAGGCATGTATGATCTCACATGTGAAGAGTAGGCAGAGCCGGGTTGGAATGACTAAAAGATGAACCTCAGCTAGCCATGGGGGTGTAGGCCGTGATTTCAGCTACCAGGAAGGCTGGGGCAAAGGCATGGTGAGTTTCAAATCAAAGTCACAAAGTGGGCTGGGGATATAGGTCAGTGACCGAGCAGGTGGCCCTAAATTCAGTTCCCAGTACTGAAAAATGAATAAAATACAGTACAAAGCAAGTCTCACTGAAGACTTGAATGTATGAGCTCTATCTAGGCAGGGCCTAAGCAGTCGGGTGTGATGATGGGAGGCAGTTAGGACCTGCTGCAGGCACACAGGGCATTCATTAGGTGACAGTTAGGGTAAAGACCTGGGCAATAGAGCAGATCCACCTTGTCCCAAGAATGCACAGGGATTCTACCAGCTCCCTCTGGCTTTATTACTCTTCAGGAAACTCATTCTCTACAGGAGCTAGCAATCCCTCCCCAAGCTAAGATCTGCCTGTGAACCACCTGAGGGAGCACGTGAGGGAGCACGTGAGGGGCAGGTGAGAAGGGAGCCGCTGTGGTGACCTGTGTGTGCTGACACTCTGCTTCCTGGTGTCTGTGGCACGCCTTGCAAACCTGGATTGCCTAGGGACCCAAGTGTCATCCTGGTCCTTTCTGACATGACCTGCTCCTGGGCCTCTGACCCTATTTATGCCAAGGAAGCACAGTCTAGCCACCATGAGTGACTCCAAGTGACTGCTTCATTCAGACATCCCAGTCCCCTCCTCCTTCCTTGTTCAAACATTCATGATATACAGGACTGTTTCTGGGAGGTGCAAAGATACACGAGCCACTCCCAAACTGGATCTAGCCTGCTCCTATTTAAAGCCTGTGTCTCATTTGTGTACAGGAAAAACATGATTCGCACCAAATTCCATTCTGTGTAGTTATGTCCTGCGCATTAAGACACTCCCATCCCCTGTGAATTTGCTTGATGCAGACAGAGGGCATTTCAAAGGTTTTCATTACACAAAACTCCTCCGCGTGTCACCTGCAAACATCCCAGTATGCTTTGGTGATGGGAGTCTCTCTGTTCTTGGATAGCCTGGGAAAAGCCTGACTGTGGGAGAAGCCTGGCTGTGGTTCTTCAGATAGCCTGGGAGGAGCCTGGCTGTGGGAGGAGCCTGGTTGTGGGAGGAGCCTGGCTGTGGGAGGAGCCTGGCTGTAGGCCTTAGGATGGGCTGGGAGGAGCCTGGCTGTGGGAGGAGCCTGACTGTGGGTCTTCAGACAGCTTGGGACAGCATCATCTCCACGTTCTACCACTTTGCAAAAGAGGCAGCTCTCTGGTGTCTGAGAATTTGCTCTCTGAAGAGTTTCTGGGAATTGCAATGTTTATGTAACAAAGGTGTCTTTGTCTTGGTAGCAGCCCTAAATTTTCATATGATCTGAGAATCCAGAAGAATCTAGAACCACAAACCTCTGCCATCTCCAGTCACTACAAAGAGCAGGATAGAAAGGTCCCAGGATACAGTCCAGGGTGTCCAGTGATTGGATGGAGAAGACCCTGTCTGGGAGCTACGGGCTGGAATGCAGCACTCTGCCTGTTGAGTGGTACGTACAACTTGTGATTAATTAGAGTCACGCTGATGGGTTTCTCCGGGTTGGTACTGGAGCCACGCCCGGGAGGCCTGTGATTCGTCTTGCCAGCGTGCTGGCTGGCCTGTGTGGGTTTCTCTGCAGCCTTTCTGAAGCAGAGCAAGCGGAGTGTACCACTCATCTTCTGTCCAACTCCACAGAGCAGAACCTGCCAGCCTCAGCCCTCATTCTGCCAGAAGATGGGAGGATGCTTAGATGCTTCTGGCCGGAACACAGTGTGTGTGCTCTCTGTGCTGAGCCACAGCTTCCGATCTGGCAGAATCAAGGCAAACACAATCTGCTGGCTGCCTCGTCGGTGGTCCTCCTTAGGCCTGCCCCGAGCGGCTGCCAGGAGAGTAGCTCGTGAGGCTGTTAATTAAAACCATGGCGCTCTGGGCAGGGAAAAGTTTAAAACTCTGAAATCATTTTCCCTAATAGAAATTGTGTTTTGTAGGTACTCAGCAAGGTCAGGCCAACCAGGAAAACCCACAAACCACAAATGAGCTCAAATAGGTTTATTTCATTTGTTTAACTTTGTGCCTGAAGGCAGGGTGGGGAGCAGGCCACAGGCTGGGGCAGCTGTCCTCATCTCCTGGGCCCACGGACTGGGGAGAAGGATCTGGGCTCTCAGAGAAACATCTGGAACTGCTGAACAGATGTGTTGAGACTTGCTGAGCAGACAAGGTTGAACACAACTTTGTGGCCATCACCTTATCAATCTATCTATAGTCCCATGTCTATTTTGGGTTGACAATGCATTTTAAACTGGTGATAGAGTATGGGGGTGGGGGTGGGGGGGGAGGGCTGGGGGAGGGGTGCCCCTGAAATCCCATCAGTCACAGAACATTCCCTTCCTCCCATTGGTTTTCTGGTCAGAGCTGCTTTTGAATGGTGAATGTTGCCTCTTGGGCCACCCTGTGCAGACCCCCAGACACAAGCTGGAGGGACTAAGGTGAAATGAATGCCAGGGTGTCAGTAAGGCTCCAAGTGGGGGAGGGTGCACACCTGTGAGGGCACAAGCTGGTCCTCTGCACTACGGGTTCCAGGCTATGGGGATGCTGACTCTCCTGAGCTGATCTGTAAAACTATAGCTCCCCAAGGAGCTGAGAGTAGGAGTCTGGAAGTCCTGTAATTCCTTGGATTGTGGTCCTACTTTGTGTAATCCGAATTTTATCTTTTCTCCTTCAATGGCCAACTGGAAGCCTGAGAAGAGAGGAGAGGTGTGGAGGGCCTGCAGTGGCTGGGAAGACAGGCTGCCTCGATCCTGCTATGCTGCTGTAATGGTTAACATTACTATCAACCCACAGGATCAGGAGGGAGTGGCTTTGGAGATGAGTCTCTCAGCATGTCTGTGGTGGACTGTCTAGATTGGCCAACTAAAGTGGGAAGACCAGCTCTAAACGTGGATGGCGCCATCCTTTGAGCTGAGATCCCAGACTGGAAAGAAAGGGAGCCAGTGAGCTAAGCACCAACATTCATCTCTCTGCTTCCTGACTGCGGATGTGTGAGCAGCTGCCTCACACCCCTGATGTCCAGACTTCCCCCAACCCTTGGCCAAATGGATGCCTTCCTTGCTTATACTGCTGCCTGTCAGGTAATGGTCATAGCAGTGAGAGAGACATGAAGGGATGCTCCAGTGTTATGGGTTTGGTGTAGACCTCATTTTCTATTCTGGTGCAAGCCCTGGGTTTGGAGTAGATCTGCTCTCTATGGACTCACATTTCTCTCCTAGACTGACCACTAGTCCTCCTCCAATTCAATTCCCGTTGTATCCGTATTGACTCTGATTTACGGATGCAAACTTGGACCTCTGTTCAGCAGGGAGGGTTCTCAAATGCCTGGTATACTTTGTATCTAGAATGCCCTCCCCCCCCCCCCCCAATCACTGTCTGTTGGGTCCTACTTTTATACTCTCTCCAAATATCACGTGTCCTCTCACTGGTCAGCTTCAACAAAACATCACGTGAGTTCGTATCACGTGGCACATCCACAAGTTTCCTCTTCACACGGGGAGTGTGGAGCTTATAGCCAGATGTTCTGGGATCCCAAAGCCGAGGTCAGTGTCTGAAGAAAGAGGGCTTTCATGAAGGCCTTGGCCCAGCTATAGCTCTTGAGCTAATCGCCTGGCTTCTGGCATGACAAGATGGCAACCTGAGCAGCATGTGAGGGAGGGGTAGGTAGCACCTTTGCCTGCCTGCATCCCCACTCTGGGTTGTCTTCTATGCTGCAGGGTCAGTTTGGGGGCCCTAGAAACAAGAGATGCTGGGACCCTTCCAAAGATGCTCCAATGCCAGGGGCCTGGGTTGGTTCTTTCCTTCCCTTCCTCACACCCCTCTCCTTCCTATTCCCTTCTATCCTTCTCCCTCTCCTTTCCCCTCCTCCGTACCCTTTTCCCTTCCCCAATTTCCCCTCCCTTCCGCATTTCCTCCCCTCCCCTTCCTTTCCTCTTGGTGGCTTTGGGGATCGAACCTAGTAGCTCCTGCAGGCTGAGTGAGCACTCCACCCCTGAGCTACATCCCCACTCACATTTTTTTATTTTGAGACAGGTTGGCACTGGGTTGCCTAAGCTAGCCTTAACTGTACTCTGCAGCTGAGGCAAGCTTTGAACTGGCAAGCCTTGTCTCAGCCTCTCAAGTTACTGTGATTCTAGGCTTGCGCCTCCTGGCTCGGTAGGCTTCTGTATTTACACAGAACAGATCTGAGGCAGAATCATGTTTGAGGTGCACTTTCTCATGAAACCAAACATGCAGCCCAGGTAGAGAGAATCGGGCAAAGAGAGAAGAGGCAGGATATTTACAGTGTCCATAGGGTAAGGGGCAGAGAACCCCCAGGAAGGAGCCTGGAATCTGGGGAGATTTACCAATAAAGGAATTGTGTGGCTTCTCCTCAGGCTGGGAGAGCCTGGGAACTAACTCTGAGGGGGACATCAAGCACAAGCTGCTAATTACTCAGGCACCATGCAGGGGGGGGGAAAGCTGTAGCTCTGAAAACACACTAAACAGAGTCTTTGCTCCTCTGCGTTGTCTTAGGAACCCAGATGTTACTTTCACAGTGATCCAATAAACAAACAGACTGAGGCTGCAGGGACTGGCTTCTCTAATTGTCCCCACAAGGGTTGTCCTGGGCTAGAGCTGCTGCTGCAGCCCTTTTGGGTCAGCAGAGGGCAGGTGACAGGCACTCAGAGGAAGGTTGGGCCCTTAGAAATTCCCAGTAGGAGAGTGACTTGCCACAGGTTTGTAGAAACCTTTGCCTGAGGACTTCTTGTCCCATCAAGGGTCTCCTTGGTCCTGGAGGCCTTGAGAGCAAGAGGTGACAGTATGAACAGGTTGAAGTGTTGATCCCCTCACATAGTTGGCTGCTGCAATGATACTCAGACCCATCAACATGAATAGTAAGCTAGCGACTGTTTGCTGAGGGCTCACAGGCTGAACCAGGCCTGAGATGAGTCTTTTCATGGACCAGGATTCAAAGATGGGCAGGAGGTTTCTCAGAGTCTTCTGAAGCATGTGGCACTGCAGGCCCCATGGTGTGAGTACTCAGCACCGCCCCCAACCCTGCTTCTGGTGTGGACTCAAAGACAGTATGGCCTTTAGCGGATAGATGGATAGATGTGGAACAGAGTTGGTTACTCCAGTTTCTGGATCTGCCTGTGGTGTCTGATTGCTGGTCACTGCCCTCTGAGCACCTTCTCTACTTGTTCTCATGGATGTTTCCTCATCACAGCCATGGCTCCTTACAGACATGGCTCCCCACAGACATGCCTCTCCACAGACATGCCTCTCCACAGACATGCCTCTCCACAAACATGCCCTTCCCACAGACATGCCCTCCCCACAGACATGCCCTCCCCACAGACATGCCCTCCCCACAGACATGCCCTCCCCACAGACATGCCCTCCCCATAGACATGCCCTCCCCACAGACATGCCTCTCCACAGACATACTCTCCCCACAGACATGCCCTCCCCACAGACATGCCTCTCCACAGACATACTCTCCCCACAGACATAACCTCTCCACAGACATGCCTCTCCACAGACATGCCCTCCCCACAGACATGCCCTCCCCATAGACATGCCTCTCCACAGACATGCCTCTCCACAGACATGCCCTCCCCACAGACATGCTCTCTCCACAGACATGCCTCTCCACAGACATGCCCTCCCCACAGACATGCCCTCCTCACAGACATGCCCTCCCCACAGACATGCCCTCCCCACAGACATGCCCTCCCCACAGACATGCCCTCCCCACAGACATGCCCTCCCCACAGACATGCCTCTCCACAGACATGATCTCCCCACAGACATGCCCTCTCCACAGACATGCCCTCCCCACAGACATGCCTCTCCATAGACATGATCTCCCCACAGACATGCCCTCTCCACAGACATGCCCTCCCCACAGACATGCCCTCCCCACAGACATGCTCTCCCCATAGACATGCCCTCCCCACAGACATGCCCTCCCCACAGACATGCCTCTCCACAGACATGCCCTCCCCACAGACATGCCCTCCCCACAGCTGTGCCCTCCCATACCATGTTGGACTCAGATTTCTCTGAGCCAAGTCGAGCCTTTCCCTCTCCTCAACAGCTTCTGTGAGGTAATCAGACATGGCAAAAGCAGAGTCTGCATCTGGAAATGCCTGTTCACTGTATCATCCATAGTTTAGGCTGGCCTTTCTTCTTCAACTCATTTAAACTCAGTTTTGAAAAACAAAGTTGCTTTTGAGTTTGAGCTCCTAACAAGGTTTCAGTGTTCGTTCTTTTTACTTAAAAAATGGCTACAGGTTTATAGGATGGCACTGCTTGCCTGCTTACAACATGTCAAGCAACACAAAGAATGAAGAGAAATTAGGGATCATCCCACTACTCTCAGCATTCGTGGGAACTTCTCTGAATGCTGTCCCTTGAGACAGAGCGTCCTAGTGATGCTTAGGCATGGAGAGCTTGGGAACTCTTGGAAAATGACTTAGTCACATGTCTCGCTGCTGTAACAAAAAACCCAAGGGAAGCAAGTTAATGGAGGAAGGGTTTATTTTGGCTTACAGTTTGAGGCTGCTGTCTGTCAGGTTGGAGCAGGCATGAAGGCAGGACATGAGGCAGCCGACCATAGTGCACATAGTCAGGATGCAGAGAGAGAGGAAGGTTTATGCCCAGCGCACTGTCTCCTTTTTATTGAGTTCAGGACCCCAGCCTTTGAGATGGTGTCACTCATAATAAAGAAGGACCTTCCCACATCATTGAAGGATATAGAACCCTCAACCCCGTGCCCAGCAGGTTATCTCCATGGTGATTCCAGGTCCTATCCAGGTGGCCATGAAATGTGCACTTGGGTATTTCAGTTACGAGGGCCTGTGTCCACGGTTCCTTAGCTAGATGCTGACCTGCATTTCTCCAGTGGTCTCATTGTCCCTCCATTGTCTTTCCAGAGAAGGCTCCCTGGAGTACTGCTTTTTAAGACTGTATATTTTTCAAGCAGGCATTTATTTACCAGGCATGAATTTTGAACTTGGTTGAAGAAACACTCTTGATCAAGGGTGAAGATCCTGGCGACAGTCATCAAGAAAGGAGATAGGCCCATGTGACCTCTTCAGGAGAACGCAGGGAGACTGCGTTAGCCAGATATACCTGTGGGCTAGGCTGGCTTTGGGGAGTCTAAATTGAAACCCCTGACATACAATGATAAAGGTGTCCATGTATAATTTTACATCTTTGCGATGGTTGCCAAGGGAACCTGAATAAGCCCTTCAGCTTCCTTTGCTCTGAGCTGACTCAAAGGTCACCTTGTGGGAGGTCACACAACGGGCAGTAACTCGTTAGCTCCTCACTGGCTTTACTGCGGAGGAAGCCTCTGTCACTGGGTTGGTTATGTTAACAGTTGCCTAGGGTGTTTTCTGGGCTCTGACTCTTCCTTTGCGACTTCAGGTGTGGCCTGGTGTCTGTCTTCACACCGTGTCCCCTCTGCTGCCTTGCTGGTCCTGTGACCTGCTACTCATCTCTGCATGTAGATGTGTCTCATTTGGGAATCATTTGTCCCAGGCCCCACACCGGGTTCACACAGCCCGGCTGCCTATCAGAGCAGAGGCACTCCCCTTAAGCCCTGCTCTCTCCCTTCAGCAGCTACAGAAGGTCACATCCTTCACCTTGTCACCAAGCCCAGACCAGATCCTAAGCACAGTGTGTTTGTGCAGGGTTGCTCAGCAGTTCCTGGGACAAGCTGGCCAACTGCCTAAGTGACCCACCTGTTACTTAAGAAGCAAAGCATCTTTCAAAACTGAGCCCTCAATCTGTGGAAAATGAGCAAACCTTGGCCCAGACAAGTCCCTCAAGGCAAGCCCCAGTGGGGAGAGCAGCAGGGGTTCTGCCTGCTGCCTCCTCCTGGTTCCTAGCTGAAGATGGGCCACCAGGACCAAACTCCCAATAAAGCATCCTCTGTATTTATAGCACTTGACTCTGTCTTGTTAATTTTTAGCCAATTGGTCAGGAAGAAAATACTCAGTTTTGAGATATTTGATAGATCTTCTGTGGGAAGATGGCCATTGTCTTTCATGGTCTGTCTTTTGTGAAATGGCTGTTCAGAACAGTTACCATTCACTTCGTTGACACATTATCTTCTCATTGATTTATAAAAGCTTTTTTTTTTTTTTTGTATATTGAAGACATTAGTTCTCTGCAATAGAAGTATGAAATTGTGATTTTTGACTCTCTGAAAAGCATTTAATGGCATTCAATGGTGAATTTTATATTGCTGCGTCCATAGCTGTTGTGTCTTCTAAATCCCGTGTGCTCAAAACAGTCAATGAGTCTCACCGGGTAACAGTGTAGATATTCTATATTTTCTTTTACTAGTTTTTATGCTTTTTCTCTTCATGTGAATCTTTAGATATTCACTATGTGGTGAGAAATGGATTTGCATCCAAGTTTATATTTTAGACAGACATTCTAAGTGCTCACTAACTAGGAATGCCCACTGTATGGTGCACTAAAATCTCTGTCTGGGGACTAATCCCAGCCAGCGTGATTTCTTTTCCTCTGGGCTATGTTTTGATTATTTTATCAAACCATACTGCTTTACTGGACTGTCACCAACTAATGCATTTTTAATGTTGGGCAAGACAAGTTCTTCACAACTACCGATCAAAGAATTGTCTTGGCTCTGATCAGCGGTTTCTTTCTCACCTAAATTAAAAGTAATTTAAATTATATTGGTTTGTGTGTTTGTGTGTGTGTGTGTGTGTGTGTGTGTGTGTGTGTGTGTGTGTGTATGTGCTGGGATTTGAACTCAGGTCTTCATGCTTGCCCAGCAAGGACTCTACCCACTGAGCCGTCTCCCCAGCCTGTAGATTTCATTCAGACTAATCTTTGGCTTCATACACGTCCTGAGTTTTATTGTTCAATTTATTGCCAGGTGTTTTAGTGTTTTAGGACTTGATCTATTGCGAATGATTTTCAAAACTATGTATTTCCCAACTTCTTATATTTTATGTCTGAGAAAGCCACTGATTGTTGCGTATTACTTAAAACTGATTATGTTTCTGTGTATTTATTGTTTTAATATTTTTCTGTTATTTTGGTTTTCTCTGGGAATACAACCTTATTATCTATAAATTATGATTGTTCCATCTCTTCCCATATTCTCAGCAGCTTTTATAGTCTTGTCTAATTGCTTCCCTCTGTATTTTATTTTACAGTGGTGGTAAGAAGTGCTCTTAAACTGTTTCTAATGGGATGCCTCTAGTATTTTTACAATTAATTATGAAGGTAATTTTTGGATGGAAATGTGTGTTTTTTTTTTTTTTTTTTTTAAATCCTGTAAGGAGGTAACCACCCATTTGCAAGCATCAGAAGTGGATATTAAATTTTTATTAAATGTCTTTATGGCCTATAAAAAAGACTTAATGGCATGTCTCTCCTTCTTTTCTCCCATGGATGCTGTGAAGGTGTTTTTAGATCCCAGGCTGGAGCTCTTAAGCATGTGAGTTTGGACTCCTCATCATACATCTCGGTGTGAATTGGCTTCTAGCTGCCAGCACTGTACTCAGGCATTTGCATAAACCTCTTCTCTAATTATCTTTTCCAGGGACCTGTCAGGCGCTGGCATCTGGTTTGCCGTTGACATCCTAAGAACAGTCAAGAGCCTTTTGTCTTTCTTGCCTTAGTAAAGTTGCTTCTATCAGTGGTACAGGATTGATCCATGCCTTGAAGACTCCAGAAAATAGACTCTGGCATGCCTGGCTCTCAGGCGGTGGAAATCTCCGGAAGCCCCACCCACCTGCTGCAGGAGGGAGCGCGAGGCATTTCAGCCATGTTGGAAAATGAAATGCTAATAGCTGGTTAGGACCAAATGTTTGGTTCCTGCTGTGTTTCTGCCTCCAGACTCAGTGTTTCAGAAGAGAACACTTCTTCCTTCTGAAGAGGGGAGAGGGTGGATGCAGGAGCCTCACCGGAACTGAAACGCTCTCAAGAGGATGCTGGGATCTCACTTAGTACAGGGAATACAATAGTCATAGAAACGGAGGGAGGGAGGGAACTGGGTGAGAGAGGGGATAGGGAGGGGAAGGGGGGGTCAGGATCAAGTATGGAGAGGGACGGGAGGGCCAGATGGCCCTGAGAATGAATGGAAATCTCCAGCTGATGGGGGTGGGGAGGTGGAGGACATCTCTAGAACGCCCAAGAATCAATGGGAGTTACTCACAGCACTGGGGATATGGGACCTGAAGAGCCCACATCCTGTAGCCAGGCAGGAACCACAGTCCACAGAGCAATAGGAATACCAACCCACCCACAAAACTGTCGACCCAAAATTTATTCTGTCTACAAGAAATGCAGGGACAGGGGATGGACCATAGACTGAGGGAATGGCCAACCAATAACTGGCCCAATTTGAGACCCACCCCCTGGGCAAGCACCAATCCCTGACACTACTAATGACACTCTGTTATGCTTGCAGACAGGAGTCTAGCATAACTGTCCTCTGAGAGGCTCCACCCAGCAGCTGACTCAGACAGATAAAGACACCCACAGTCAAACAGTGGATGGAGCTTGGGGACTCATGGAAGAGCTGGGGGAAGGATTGTGGATGAGGTGACCAGGAAGGGGGCAGTGAGCATGATGTAAAGTGAATAAATAAAAAAATAAAAATAAATAAAAAGCTCCAAAGAGATCAGCAAGGGCTGTTTGTGCATGGTACTCTGCTCTACATATCTATGGTCATCAATCATTTCAGTTTTACCACATAACTTAATATCACAACGAATTTAGTAATTTCCATATGGCGAATTAGTCCACGAACTATAGATTAAAATTGAATGGTTTATTGATGCCATCTCAAGAATCAATAAAGTTTTTTTTTTAATGTTAAAAAGAAAAATAAGCTTGGTGGTTCACCAAGCCAGACTCGGGTGGGATTTTTTTGATCTCCTGCTGCACTCTTTATCTGGGGAGAGTTTATGGGTCTTTATCACAAGAGACAGCTCAGGTCCCCCCTTCCCCCGGCCCTCTTCTCTGAATGCTCAAGGAAGTCTGGGCTAGAACTTTTACCATAACACTCATTTCATTGGTTAACAGTCCAGAAAAGACCAGAATGTTCTTTAGTGGGGGAAGGGATGAGGTGATTTCTGCATCTCAGTACTCTACCGTCCCACTGTGTGGCCTACTTAGCTTCAGCTGTCAACCTGACACAGCCTAGAGTTATCTGAGGGAGCCTTAACAGGGGATTGCCTTGATTGGATTAGCCTGTTCACTTGTCTAGGGAACATTTGCCAACTGACATAGGAGGGCCCAGACCAATGTGGGTCGCACCATCCCCAGGCAGACAATCCTGGGCTGTATAATAAAAGGTTGACCCTGAGCCTGGGAGCCAGCCAGTCAGCAATAACCCTCCATTGTTTCTGCTTCAAGCGCCTGCCTTAGCTTCTCTTGATGGTAGACTGTAACCTGTAAATCAAATAACCTTTTCTCCCCTAAATTCTTTTTGGCTGTCATGTCATGTTCATTACCACAAAGGATGACAAACTAGAACTCCCCATCCATCTGGAAAATTCCTAACAACTTAATATTGGGGAGATGATAAGACCTGCCTGCAAGATGGCTCAGCAGTGGAGGTGCCTGCTGCCAACATCAAGGGCCCAAATTCAATCCCCAGAACGTGGTGGAAAGGGAACAGAACACTGGTTCCTGCAAGTTACCCTCTATCCTCCACATAAGCTCTGGGTTCCACCCTCCGTGCACACAGAGATGGATGGACGGATGGATAAAATTAAATGTAAGGAAATAAAAGGAGGAAGGAAGGAAGAGTGAAAGACCTAAGACAGTGGGCAAATGTCCTCCTATAAACACAGGAAGGATATGGCATCTTTAAAGCCCCTTTGTGGGGTGCAGGCTTTTCTTCAGCCAGTCATTAGTCATATCTACTGATATGACTGATATGAATGATAGCCATATCATTCCTCTGCAGCCTGTGCTTTTATCTGAGTCCTCAATCAGCGGCTCAGTGAGGATCTTTGTGAGTCTTTTCCTGGTTTTTTTTTTTTTTTTTTCCATGCCTGTTATTCTTAGTAGTGGAGGTGGAAGCTACACACTACCAATTGCTGTTCTTCGGTTCCTTGTCTCAGACAGCACAGTCTGGCACACAGCAGGTGGTCAGCAAATACTGGACAATGTGGTCACTATTGTTGACACTTGGGTGCCACTTGTCCCCTTTCGGTGTTGTGTATTCTCTATCTTTGTATGAAACCATTTGGAATGCAGCTGGTGATGAGACAGGAAAATCACTGAAGAATTATGGCTCTGTGTATGTATGTGTGTGTCTGTCTGTGTACATGTCTGTGTGTATATATATGCCTGTCTTTATGTGGTATGCAAATGTGTGTCTGTATATGTGTGTTGCACATATCTGTGTATGCATGTGGATGTGTTTGTATATGTCTGTGTGTGTATATGTGTATACACACATATGTGTGTATACATGTGTGTCTGTATATGTGTATATGTATGTGTGTGCCTGTCTGTATGTGCATGTTGCACGTATGTGTGTGCATGTATATGTGTGTCTATCTGTATATATGTGTGTGCGCACATGTGTGTATTTCCAGGGAGTCTGGACTTGCTGATGGCCAAGGTAGGCCTTCTCTACATATTCAGTGGAAACTGCAGAGCTTTGAGTCTGCCCCAGTCCTGTGCTTCTCCTGACTGGCTGACCTTCCACCTCTGTCTTCTCAAAGCCTGTGACCTGACACCAGTCCTCACACCTTCTCCTCTTGCTGAAGTGCTGCACTTTCATACGAAGCCTTTCCCTTTGACCCAGTTCTGGTGGCATCTGGGGAGTTACCATCTGAACAGCACAATTGGCATGCTTGTCAGAACCCAAGTTTGACTGGTTGTTTTTAAGTTCTTCAGTGGTGATTCTGGACCAGGTAATGTTGCATTCCAGGATCATTTGGAGACATTTGCTGTCATGCCTGGGCCTGGCCAGGGAGAGAGAGGAGGTTGCTGATGGCTCTGTGGTGTCAAGTGCAGCCTCCCCTCCCTCTGGAGTGGGGGAAGCTACACTGCCTTTTCATTCTGACATTTGTTAACATGTCCTACTGATTTCTCAGAATCAAGAGATGGGCGTGGGTCTTTGTCTTGATACCCTCATCTAAGCTTCATATTCAGCTGGTGTTTACAGAGCACCTTCCATGAGCCAGAGAGGCATCTGATTCTCGTGGTCCACTCAGGGACCCAGTAAAGGAACGTGCAAGTGAGCACCATGCGTGTGCACCATCCCGCTAGGTCTAGGAAATGGAATGGTGGACAGGCCACCTGTCCGCAGCAAAAGGAAGGTCCCACAGTCAATGCCATAATGAAAGGAAGCCTTGAGGATGAAGTTGAGGAGTGAGGCCAGGAGCAGGAGTAAAGGTAGAACCCAGAGATGTCAAACTTGCAGCTTCCAGACCATCAGGGTAAGCACTACCTGGGCACTTGCCTCAGATGCCTCCTGTGAGCCTGCAGCTGTGTCGACATTTCCGCAGCCCACTCAAGCATCAGAACATTGTCTTGGACAAAATGAAAAGAGGAACAGAGGAGGGGGGATCAAACAGTGAGGTAGCTGAGATGTCAACCTAAGATGGGTGTGCTAGGAATGTCCCAGAAAGCCTCGGTCGGTCGAGCCTTCTTAGTCCTTGTGATGTGTCTGGCCTTGTCCTCTGAAGTTGTAGCCTCTGTACTGCAAGATACTCTGTGTCTAGCTAAGGCCAGTTGACAACCTGAGGAACAAGTTGCCAAGAAAAGGACCTGTTAGAGAGAGGAGATTGATAGCAGGATCTTCCAGTTAGTGTGTATCTGTGGCAGTGGTTAGCCTAGTCCTAACTCAAAAACCAAGGTGAAGGTTGTGATCTTCTGAAGGCCATGCTTACAGAAGATTCAGGACAAGAGTCCTTTCCTGCATTTTCCTTCAGTGCTTGGGAGTCTGATTCAGAGCCTGGGCACTTTCTTAAAGGTGTATTGTCATGGAAGAAGGGCCTGAGGTGAGTTATCTGGGTCAGATCCCCCCCCCCCCCCCAGGTAGGTCACCTGAGTCAGAGGGCCCTGAGGTAAGTCACCTGGGTCAGAACCCCCTGAGTTGACTCACCTGGATCGGAACCCCCTGAGATGGCTCACCTGGGTCAGAGGGCCCAGAGGTTGGTCACCTGGGATAAGGATCACCATTCATAGATGGTCATTCTCTGTCATATGATTATGTCCTGGGATGTAAGGCCCTCCGTTAGAACCTGTGAAGTCCTGGACTCCCTTAAGGAAAGGGCGTGGCCTCTGCAGAAGCTTCTTTCCTATTAGCCAGCGGGCTTCTACCTAATTTCCTCTTTTTATTGTCTCCTCTCCCTGGAGGCATTGATGGCACTGGATGGTACTGTGGTTGCATCAGTGGCCCTCACCTATTCAGGAGGCTGTACAGGTGACAGACAGGCTTTTGATCAGCGCACGACAAGGGTCTGACTTTTCCCCAGAATTATCACTTTTAGATCAATTTAACTAATCTGTCCCAATTTATTCCCTGTGCCTGCAGGTACCTGTTTGTGTGTGTGGGGGGGTAATATCCACATCTAGGGTGCAAAATCAAGAGCAAGCAAGAATGACCCAAGGGACCAGGTGGACTTGGCCTAGACGGCTGCCTCTGAAGGAGGCTCTCATTACACAGTCACCTTTGAGCGGCCCAGAGGTGTAATTGGCACAGTTGACTGCATATTTCTGGGGCCTTTCTAATATCTCTTCTGATGTGATAAAATTAGCTTCAACCACAAAAGAGAAATGAATAGACTTTTTAAGCAAATGCATAGAGAAAGCCCCTATTTGTCTGGATCAGTTAAAAGTGGTCCCATCTGAAGTCAAGGGTGCACGCTGGGTGACCTTTTAAGGCGGCACTCAGACTTAAAGATGTTTGATTGTCTCCCTTTAGATTGGAGGGGAAAAAAAGGAAGAAAGAAACAAAGACATTGGCACTTCAGAGTGAATTGAATACAAAGGCAGTGGGAGCAAGCGATGGGTGGAGGGGGAGAACAGAACTGAGCTCTGACCCATGGGCTCTGGGATTCGAGCTAAGATATCCGGAGTGGGAGGGGCAAGTAAATGGAGCGTGGTCCACGAGACACCCATTTTATCTCAGGCATCACGCCTTCCTCATCCCCACCTGCGCACCACCGAGAGGCTCACCCTAACTTCCACTGAGGTTCTTCGCTGCTTTATAGGGGAGAAAGTGACAGCCTGGGGTTCCTCAGGGTACAGGGGAAAGAGATCCCATTCTCACCCACAGCCTCATTCACAACGACGTATCGGGACCACGAGGCCGGGGGATGTTGAGATTCGCTTGTATTTCCTTCTATTATCAAAGAAAAGTCCCGAAGACCTAGGTGATATGAAGTAAACTCGGCTTTTGGAAGTAGCTGCCCTTGGGGAGTAGCTGCCCTTGGGGAGTAGCCCTGGATTCTCTTTACCTGGTGTCAGTAGTGGTAGCACTGCCCACCTTTCACTTGCAGAAGCAGGTCCTGCCCTGACGGACAGGTGCGAGGCTACTGTGGAAGGAGATGCTGAGAAGACCTAAGAGGACATGTTTGTGGTCCTCACTAATACGGCAGAGCACCGAGAAGAGCACAGAGGTGAGGCGGTGCTCAGGACTTGGCTGCTTCACACAGGAGCCACCACTGAAGGGGCAGATGGCACTGGAGTCCATCGCCTAGAGCTCACAGAGGGGAAGACCTACCCATTCCCAGGAAAGTCTCTACACCACCCTGGGCCTCAGCTGCTCAGCAATGGGGAAGCTGGCCTTCGGAACCCAGGGCCAGATGCTGGATTCTTTCTTACTGAGGTGGGCTGGCTGCTTGGTCTCTTCAACTTCTGAGTTGAAGGTCCACTTTCCACACTTGGAAAACAATGGAGAATAAGGATCAGGCCAGCGAGATGGCTCAGTGGGGATAGGTGCTTGCCACCAAGCCAGATGAGCTCAGCTTGCTTTCTGGGACCCACATGGTGGAAGGAGAGAACAGAAGTCATCCTCTGACTTCCGCAGGAACAAACACCATGGCATGCGTGCGTGTGTGCGTGTGCACATACAAGTAAATATTAAAACTGACATGTGCATGGTGACCCATCTGTGCTCTTCTCTAACGAGGGGTTGGTTGGGAATGGAAACTGATTTGTCTGACAGAAGCTAGTCCGGGCAAGGCACATCCAGGGGCTGTGGGAAGGGACTGCATTCCCCAGCCCAAGAGCCTTTCCTCTACAGTCTATGGTCAGATTCCACCACTCCTACCATGAAGGAAGTGTACAGAGGACTCTGTAGAGGACTGCAGCACTATGCAGTGTTGGTTTTTCTGTATCACTGTCGCTGTCAGCAGCCGCCTGGAGCTGCAGTTTGGGAGACCGAGTGTGGCGGGTAGCATGTGTGATTTTGGGTAGGAGTCCTCCATTCACATTTACAGGTAGGAAATTGGGGAATGGCAGACAGCACTTCAGGGTCATGGATACTTTAATGCAATCTGTCTGCTACAATCAGGAACTGGGGAGAGACTCTCTGGGTTCTTCAGCAAATTCACAGGGCTTGGAGTCTGGGTTTTAACAGTGAAGGGGTGTTCTGTAACATAAAGGCAGATTGTGAATGACCATGGGGTCAATGAAACTAAGACTTCCCGGGGCTGCAACCATGCCCGTTCGCAGCTGAAACCCTCATGCCCAGCACACAGCATGGTAGGAAGAGCCATGGTAGGAAGAGCAGCTGCCTGTGGTGCTGATTCCAGTAAAATGCTCTCAGGACTTCCACAGCTGGTGTATTGTGCCAGCCGTGCCCAAGGTTTGAAATCCATTATCTGGAGCCATCAAAATGGCTCAGTGGGAAAAGGAGCTTGCCACCAAGCCTGAAGAGCCGAGTTCAATTCTTGGGACCCACACAGTGGGAGGAGAAAACTGATTCAAACACACATACTCTGAATAATAAACACAGAGACCAATGTAAAGTATCTTATAATTTTAATTTTTGAAGTGTGGTATGTGTGTTTGATGCACGTGAGTGCAGGTGTGTGTGGAGACAAGAAGAGGGCGGTGGGTTCCTTAGAGTTACAGGTGGTTTTAAGAGCTGCCTAACGTGGGTGCTAGAAACAAGTCAGCATTAACCCGTTTCTCCAGACATTGAAAAAAAAGAATTTTAAAATTCCTATATCTGATAGCCCCATACATTTCCCACTTTGGATATCACACTACTAGAACATGGTTACTAGAGACTTCTTACAGAAACTTTTCTTCTTGCAAAGCCCAGAGAATGGCCAATCAGGCTTCCAGTCAGCATAGCACCTTACTCTCCTTCCAGATCCTCCTGCTCCTTTACCGCACACGCCTCCCCCAGGACCACCCTTTTGTCTCTTCACATTGTTGGGCCTGTCATCTCTCCATCTCTGCTGTCAACTTACAGGGCACAGGAAGATCATGTTTCTGTCTACAGCTGTAACAGTCACATAGTAGGTCTGCTTCCCTTCCTGTAGGACAGTGGTAAGGTTGGGGTGGGGAGAAAGGAAACCAGGGATCAGGAAGTAGCTTTCCAGGAGAACCTCATCAATAAATAATAACTAATAATAATTAATAGCTTCGGGCAGAGAGGACATTAGGGAGGCTTCTCCATGTGATCCGATGCCTGTGTGCAATAACGAACTACTTCCCATTATCTCTGGTTAAAAAATAAAATAAAATAAAATAAAATAAAATAAAATAAAATAAAAAAAAATAAAATGTTTGTTTTGAGCCATAAAAGAGACTGGTCACAAATATCTGTGACAAGGACCAGCAATTCTGTTGTCAGGATGAGGATGCACAAAACCTAGCTAGCAGGTCAGGCCGAGCAAGTGGCTCTGATTTGTTGCTTCTTGGCAGATACTTGGGAAGCAGTTAGTAAGTCTTGGTGCGTCCAAAGTTGGAATCACTGTGAATATGTGGTCAGCACTAGGCTGCTTTTTCTTCTAGGACATGGCTCTCCCCTGGTGAGGCCACCCCTCAGCCATGGTGTCAAGCCAGGCTGGAAGTCATTACATCATGTAAGTCAGAAATATCGAGCAAGTGTTTTCCTCTCCACCTTACAGCCTAGGATGCCAAGACCAATGCTCTTAAGTGAAATATTGGTGTTTGCTGCATTAGGAATTGAAGGAGGGGAGGCTTAGACCCTGCTTGTCCGTGGGGCCCAGAGCCCGCTGGATGCACTGCTGTGTCAGTTTCCTCTGGGACATCACCTGGCTTGTGATCTGCTGAGTTTGGAGCAAGCCTAGTTGGGAGCATGGACTTGGGTGTTTGTCTCTGTGTGGGTAGTAGGTGCTAAGGAGAGGGATCTGGGAAGTCATGAGCTGTTGGGTCGGAACTTGGCTTGTTGCTGGAGTAGTTAGGGTCAGAACCTGAGTTCTGGGATTCCTAATATGCCAGGCCTGACTTACCTTTAATAGGTCAACTAAACACAGTCATGGTGGAAGCCGATAAAGGAGTGTTATTGAATCTGTTCACATTAGGAAGAAGAGTTGAGGCCTGGTGACCCCCCCCCCCCCCCAAGTCAATCTTTGAGGTTTTCACAGAATGTTTAGGTTTGAAGGATAAGAGGCATGCACAATTAAGCATCCTGGTCTAGGTGTGTCCCACCTATCAGTGACTCATCACTGTCTCAGGTCCCCCCCATCACTGACCCATCACTGACCAGACATTGTCTGGGCTTTACTATCTCCAGTAAGATGGGTCTGACAAGCTGTCAGAACTGTGTGGAGTCTCTTTCCAGGAGACAAGGTCCCTCTCTGGCTGGCACCAGGCTTCAGCCTTTTCCTTCTCCCAGATGCGACTCCTAGAAGAATTCTAATTTCTTTGAGATCCATTGCTTCAGTAGTCTGATAGTCCCAGGGTGGGCACAAGCCAGGACAGTCATCTCTTGGCTGATTATAGTCACGTGACTCCTATTCTCCAGACCCTCATTAAAACAGTGAAGTCCAAAATCCTGACTCCAAGGTGTTAATTTCTCAGTCCCCCACCCCCACCCACCACGGCCCCTCATTGCATCCTCCCTGGGTCTTGCCTCAGGCCCTTGGCACCTGCTGCTTCTTCCCTCTAAGCTGCCTTTCATGTCCACATGGTGGTTCTGAGTCTCTATTTCCTTGGGGTCTCGGGGGAGGATAGAGCTTAGTCAAGTCCCCTCACTTCCTAATACATCACTGAAGGAGCTCAGGGAGGTGTAGGGGTTGCTGCCTATCTTCCTCTGGCCTTCAAGGTCTGGTTTGAAGAGTGACACGGGGTACTCGCTTCTCCTCAGTGGCATCTCCCTGGTGCCATATGTAGAATAATACCTTGACATAGCATCTGTAACATCTGTCCCTGGTGTCAGTGTCCCTGTAACTTGCTATTGCTGGGAAGGAAACATTGCTTTTGGGTCACTTGTTTCAGGAAGAAGCACACATGGCCAGTAGTGCCCTGTGGAGCCAGCACAGGGAGTGTGCCTGGTGATCTAAGGGAGGGAATGGAGGATGAAGCATGCAGATCTGTCTGAGGCTGGTGGTTCTTACTAGCTATCTTTTATAGTCTTTTATCTTCTATTTATAGGTTTATAGTTATTGCACAGAATTTTGCCGGTAATGAAGTTATATAGAGTTCCAAAGCCCACCTTCAAATCCACTGTGTGTTTATAATTCTTCTGATGCTAAAAAGGTGGCGTTTATGGAAAATTTAGAAAATATGTTTTGTGTAATGAAAATAAGAATCACCTGTAACATCTGTATTTTTAACATTTTTCACTCACCTCTTGTAAGATAGGCGGATGTTTATACTTCTGGCCTCTAATGTATGTTTATCAACATGTAACACGGCATGCACCATCTCTGCACACTTTACCTGCATCTAGATGTCCTGAATGACAGACAGCCTACTCTCGACTCAATGGCCTTGCCCCTCCTCCACCCTCTCACATTTTTACCTCAATAGAGAACACAGCAGCCTCCATGGAGGGAGGGGTGTGTGTCCCCAGCTAACTTATGCTTTGGCTACAGCAAGATGAATCAGGAGGGGAGACTGGGCCAGTAGGGTGACTGGAGGGTCTTCTGGACACTTCTGTTGTGGAAGAAGCTGCCTTGCTTTGATCTCTCTATGCTTCAAGGGCCTGGCCTCAGGGTTAGATCCTGTTTGTCTCTATTTGCACCCCCTCCTCTGTGTCTTTCCAGCAGAGCAGATGGCCCATGTGGGGACCAGTTGTGACCACCCGAGAGCAGCCTGGGAATCTGATCTGGGTTGGAACATGTCTGGTTAAACATAAGGGTGAGGTTGGTGCAGTAAACTTAGCACCACACTGGAGGGTCACTGGGGACAACTCAGGGAGAATCAGGCTTCTGCCATCCGACCTCACCTAGTCAGGTCTGGGTTGGGAAGCAGGCTTGAAAGAGCAGCTTTTCCAGTGAGTGGCCATCCCGTGTTGGCAAAGCCCTCTCCTCTCCACATCCTCTCTCTTCTTCCTATAAGACTAAAAAGAATTCTTAATGGTGCCACCTAGCAACACTGATACCAAACCCCGAGGCTTTTAGGGGTCCAAGGAGACCTTTCTGATGAGGTGGTATTCTCTCACTGAGGACAAGAAGGGGACAGCAGGGGAAAAGCCCAGGGGAGATGCTGCTGGGATGGACATAGGATGGAGAGTGAGGGGACAAATGTTAAGGTCAGAGTCCCGTGTCACCCACTGGAGGGCATCCCTGGGACACCATTCATCTAGAATGGCCCAAAGTGGATCCAGATGTGCTGGTTAGGCAGTGGGTGCCAATGGAGGCTGTCCCGGCCCCCAGGTGACCAGCATGGCTTCCTGCGGTGCTAGGTGGAGGCTTGTGCTTGCCTCTGCACTGCCACGACTCTCAGCAGAACAGCAGGAGCTCTTGGCCCTCTTACACGAGGGCACACATGCTATGTTTGTCTTTTTGCATCTCTCTTCTTTTGCTTACTGTGCCGCCTTCCAGTCACATCTGTTTTCTGAAAACGGCATGATTTTCTTTTTCCTCTCTCTGGCTGAATAATACTCCACTGTGTGTGTTTAACGCACTTGCTTTATCTGTTCTGTACTTGAGCAGTTCAGCTGATTCTGTAACTTGGTGACTCGGTACCTGTGAGTATTGCTGCAATGAACAGGATGTACAGGTAGAGGGACTTCCATGATGGACCATGGGCGCAGGCAGAGATGAGTCAAGTAAGAACTAACTCTGAACCCACGGCCGCACACACAGACACAGGAGGCTTGCCGGCAGGGTCTGCAGATGAAATGAATGTGACGATTTCTGTCTTTTGTCCGTCTGTTCTCTGAGCCATACTCCTTCAATCTGTGCCATCCGGACCCAGAGAGAGGCCCTGGCCTTAGGGGTAGGACATGGAGGAAACAGCTTGGTGCCAGGACTGACCGCCCGCCAAGGCACGATGCCTAAGGAGTCACATTGCAACAGGACAGATGCCACATTTTAGGAATGAATCTGTTCCTTGATAGACAGTTTTTTCTTTCTCAGTTCTTTTACCAGTGTCTGTCGCCAGTCTGCCTGTTTTTAAATTCTGTCCAGATCATTAAAGGGACAGATGCTGTGGCCAGTAGGTGTCCTCAGTATTTTTAGCTCTCTAGGTGTTCTTGCAAGGTAGCCAGGTGGCGAGTAGGAAATGCTCTCAGAAGGCATGGGCCAACATATTACACCCCACCTCAACAGCTTTTCAGGCAACAAATTCCTGCCCTTGGTTTCAGGAACCTAAACTGCCATCTGATGAGGAACACGGTGGACGGGAGGGAGCTTGCCGAATCTCAGAAAGTCAGCTGGGTCTATGGGTTCCCAAGCTTTTTGCCGCCCTGAGTACATGGTCCGAGAGATATGAAGGGCTCCCGTGGGTTTAAGAACCCTTCACAAACACATTCCTGCTGACGTGGCCGTGGTGTGCCCAAGGCTGTCACTTCACTTTCTCAAGACAGAAACCATTACAACCACAACTGGAAGTTTCTCCACCTTGTCAGGCTTCCTTGGTGTGAGGCTCTGAGTCCTGGACCATGGCTATGGTAGCAGATGGGCCATGAGTGGTACAGCCCATGGTGCCAACACGGCTGTACCGACAGCCAAAGGTTTTTTATAGAAGCTGGGCCCTGTCAGCAACAAGGTATATGATCAAATTTGAATGCCTCTTTGCTACCAGTTCTTCTGTCACCCCTCAGGAGACAAGTGAGGGAGGTGCAGAATCCAAACAGGGACAAGAACAGCCACTGTGAAGGAGTAGATACAAGGCTGGCAGTGTGCTTTGGGATGGGGTTTAAGCCTCTTCCTCCCCAGCAGCCCCTCAGTTCTAGGGAAACAGTGCCAGTCCCGTTGGTCCTGGTTGTGGAGAGGGTTAGTAGCTCAGTTTTCCTTTAATGATAATTTTGGCCTGAGCTGTGGAAGTGTTCTAGAACCTTCTGACCTATGCTTGGTTTCCATGAGAAGAAGAAAGCCTGGGCGCGGTTGCTGTTGTGTCTGCTCCACGGGGGCTCAGGACCCAGCCACACCTTATTCTGTCATCCTGGTGTTTGTAGACCCACTCTCAGAACCATTTCCCTCTTCCTGCTGGCACCATTGTTCTAAGAGTTGCATTTCCCAGCCTGCCTTGCAACTAGCTGTGGCCAAAGGGCTGAGGCAGTGGGAGGAAGAGGAAGAAAGGACAGAAACCGGATGTTTTATTTCTCCTCACCTAAAGGGAGGCCTTCTGCACCAGGCGTGCGTGCTCCCATAGTGCTGTGGGCTCTCCAGTTCTTCTCAGTTGAAGCTGGCACACCCCATCCATGGATCATTCTCCAGGAGCACGGTCTTAGCCACTCGCCTCCTCATGTACTGCACAAGCGATGGGGGTACAAAGGGGGGACCAGGTCGGCGGGATAGTGGATCAGCTCGGAGTTTGTAAGTTCGGAAGATGAGCCTGTCTTTAGGACTCACCTGACCCAGGAGAGTAGCAACTCCTCATTGTCCCTATGGATCAAACACCCAGGTACACCAGGTACCTAGTTAGATATTAATAGGTTTGGAGACTGTTGCTGATGGACCCCTTTCTTGTTACCAGCAGCTCTTAAAGCTGAGCGCTTCAAACCTCAGGACTCTGGTATCTAATAAGAAATGGGGCCTTAGTTATGTCTTTGGCATTTTGAGGCTCACAGAAGGTCATCAAGAGGCAACTATATAAACCTCATAAGATACTACCTGGCTTCTCGTGTGAAGGAAGAACAAGGAGTGAGCACTGTCTCCTCCCAGAGAGTCAGTCCAAATGGACCTGTCAATCATCTGGACAGGAAATCACCCCTCAGGAAAACTGTTCTAGAGACGATGAATAGTAAGATTAGGAGGTCCATCTAGAATGCAGGTTGAAGTAGAGGCCACTCTGGCCACCATCGACCTCCAGCCACTTGAGAATGTTCTACTTTGCTTTGTCATAAGCCATGTCTGGACAGTGTGTGCTTCTCTGTATATCTCAGATCACAAAGGACCAGAAAGCCAGAGTGAGCTTCCCAAGGAACTTGCTGGCTGGTTAGCACTCCAGCCCTGGGATCTGTGGACAGGCAAAACCTGCAGAAATGGTCACCAGCTTCAGCAATAGCCAAACTCAGGAAAAAATTAACAACAAAAACCAGGCAGGAACAGAAGACAACGTGCCCAGGACCTGGTGAGAGGCACTGGCTGTGGGGTGTCACCTTAGTGAGAGTGTGGTCATACGTTCTCTATAGTGAAAGCATGTCTCTCACTATTAGTGAGAGTGTGGACACGTGTCCTCTTTAGAGAACATGGTCACATGCCCTCCTTAGTGGGAGCATGATCCTACACTTTCCTTAATGGGAGCACGGTCACATTTCTTCCTTAGTGACTGCATGAACCTGTGTTTTCCTTACTGGGAGCACAGTAATGTGTCCTTCTTAATGAGAGCACCATCACATGTCCTCCTGAGTGGGAACGTGGACACGTGTTCCTAGTGTTTGCTGTACTGTCACCACCGGTTTCTAATCACTGTGTGGAACATCTTCTGTATGTTTTTCCTTCTCTCTTCTTGGCGTCCCACAAGGTGTAGGATCTTGATCTCACCCTCAGTTCACAGAGAAAACGTTGCTTCTCACCTGGCTGCTTTGCTCTAGATTGCAAAGCAACAACTAGTGCCGTGGATGTGTTTCCCCTGACGGGGGAGTGTGTCTGCAGCCGGCGGCTCCTGGGTCCCTAGGAAGCCAAGGAGGTCTCCTTTTGGGGATCACTTTGTGGGTAGACCTCTCTGTGCTGCCTTTGCTGGGTGTGAGCTAAAGCTCTGGAATCTTGGCTGGTGTTACTGTTGGGCACTGGGGCCCAGAATCTCATTGCCTTAATTTTCTTATCTTTTAGAGGAAACTAGAAAACGTAACTCGTAAAGTGAAATGCATTTATTTCTAGTTAGACCACACTAGAGGTGGGTGGGGGAAAGAAATCTCATTTCTTCCTCCGCTGCATCTCACCACCTTACAGGTGTAAGGACCACAACAAGAATGCATGCAAACATCTAACTTCGAGGCAGATAACCAGACTTTCACTGTGGGAAGGGGGCCTGGCTCCAGGTTGCTTCGCTTCTCTGTTACAGAGACAAAGTTTTATTCAAGCTTCAACTGAGGAAAATGGGGAACTCCAACACCTCATTTTGGAAGAGAAAAGACTTAGGCTTCATGGGATACAAAGTTTTCCTCTGGGCCCCTGGGAGAGTTCTTGTCTCTAAGTCCACTCCTTCCATAGAGGGAGCACAGCCTTTGTGTTTTGTCTTTGAAGGTCAGCTTCACCTTCAGGTCCTCTTAAGCAATTGGACTTCCTTAAGGCTTTATTTTGGCTCATGGTTTGAGAGAATTCAGCCCACATGGTGGGAGCATGAGGCAGTGTGAGGTAACTGGTCACACTGAGTCCAGGGGCTGCCGTCAGGAAGCAGGAGAGGTGAACACCAGAGCTTCACCTGCTTTCTCCCATTTCTCTTCATATGCAGTCTGGGTCTGGCACCATGAGTGGGTCTTCCTCAGTTAAACCTCTCTAGAAACACACTCACGGATGTGCACAGGCATGAGGCATATTAATTTTAAAGTGTAAAAAAAAAAAAAAGTCCGAAGGGGTGGCACACAAGTGCATCTCTTTAGAAGCTTTCTCCTGTAAGAGATCCAGCATGAGATGGAGAAAAAGCAGGGGATCCAGGTGCATGGTGTGGTTCTTGAGACCCTAAAAAGTTAATGCCGATTATCAGCTTGGTAAACTCTGTCATTGCACTGGAGATGGGGCATGCCTGTGGGAGGGGCTATCTTGGTAAGGTGAGCACTGGTACTTGCCTTAGGGTCTGAATACAGAGGGGCGTGGCAGTTCTGAGGACAAACTTTGGAGTCCAGCAGAGACAGGTTTACTTCCTGCTTCCCTGGCTGATGAGTTGAGACTGCACATTGGTCTCATAGGAGCGACAAAACCATGGGCTGATAGCCATCAACAGAGCCTGGAACCTCAAATGCTCTGTGAACAGCATGGATATTGTTTCTATTATTCTGACTGTTGTTACTTTTATTAAGAGTTTGCCATTCTGCCGGTGTCCTCTTCTGTCTCTTTGGCCTATGAGTCGCCCTTCAGTGAGCATTGTTCAAGGGATGCAGACTTTGAGACAGCCCCCATTCTCCTCCATTCACTTTCAATTGCCTTTTAATGGCTGAAGGATGAAGTGAAATTACAGCCTTGGGTAGCAGCTTGCCTGGATGGCTGGACCGGTCTGGCCCTTAGTATCATATACTATAGCTGCGTTTATGGTCCCCAGAGCAAAGACAGAGCACAAATCAGACCCTTTATTGCTTCTGCTAGCTCAGCGAGGAGAACAGTCCCAAGGGGGGAGAGGCAGAGGCCCTGCCGTGAGTGAAGCACTTTGCTTCCAGGACTGTGAGTATCAGTGTCAGACCAGCTCTCTGGTGACATTGGCTTAGGCGAGCAATAACGGATGACCAACATGTGCACTATGGTTCTCTCTCTCTCTCTCTCTCTCTCTCTCTCTCTCTCTCTCTCTCTCTGTTTTATCTCTATATGTTCTGCCTAATGAGTCAACTTGGTCTTTAACCAATAATCTATAAAAATAAAATGTAATTTGTAAGTCAAACAAGCAAATAAAAATGGTTGGAAGCACATGACAAATCTAGGCCCTGCTCACTCTCTGGGACTATGGAGAGACTTTCCTCTCTCGAGCTTTTCAGGGACATTTTCAAATCTTTGTCATAAAAATCAACAGCCATGCCAGATTGGCATTGGTTTCTGTGAGTGACAGCTCTGGTGACTCTCTGATCATCAGCCTCCGAGTCTTATTTCTATCTCATGGGAATAGTGAGTGACATTTGAACTGTCCCACTGCTGTTGTGGGACATTTTCCTGCAAGACTCTCCATACCAGGCAGAGTGGGCACTGACAGATCAGGGAAGGTTTCTTCCGTGCCCAGCTTCAGTTTACTGGGGTTAGTTACAGGCATGTGGGTGACTCAAGGGCAGCCATACCTCCCAGGAGGCTTCCCTGGATCAGCTATATTATGGAAGGGTTCTGTAGTACGGAGAACCAGCAACACCCCACACTGAAGAGACTCCTGGGTGGCATAACAGTTTCTATGCTACTGGGGTCCCACCTGAGTCTACTGTCTACTTCTTATTCAGCCTTGGCCAGTAGAGGGGGCTCGTGATCATTCCACGTCCCTCCACAAAAGAAAATGAACAGGCCAGGTCTCATGAGGGTCTCCAGTGGGTAACCACAGCCTGTCTGCTACGATGCTCTCATCCAATTGAGAGAAAACAGATTCATAATGTATAGATTCTTGTGGGAAAAGTCCCATAACATGGTGGCCTAAATCTCATTGGTTCAATTGTCAATACCCAGGACAAATAATAATTACCATATTACATTTTATGTGTTCTAGAATGTATATTTTAATGGTATAATGCATGTGTATACACTAAACATGTAATATGCATAATGTGATACACACACACACACACACACATATATATATATATATATATATATATATATATATATAACACTGTGGTTCCTAAAGCCTCATGAACAAAAAGCCATTATACTGAATCAAGCTCAATAAAAGTAATTCCATCAAGAAACCCAATAAGCACGAGTTATATGAGGCAACCACCCACATAACATGGCTGGCTGTTTTACAGTAAACTTTTTATATAAGTACAAGAAAAATTCCTCTAACGTGATGATAAGATACAGCATGATAAGATAAAAAAAAACAGGTTTATGACTGGTATCAGTATTATATTTCCTGTAACTCACAGGGCTGTCACATGACCAGCTTCACAGTAGGCGAACCTAGCACCTCCACAGACATTGGAGGGGTACAATGGCTACAGGGTCACTGGGTCATGGGGCTTTTCCAGTTGTATACACGTAGTCTTACATGGCCAGTGTCTCGCGTGTTCTATCATCCTCTCAAATGGTGTCGTGGGGTGTGATTGCAAATAAAACCATTTGATGCTGTGGATGATGTTGTTGTGGGTAAAGTTCACAGAATAGAATTGGGCCAGTGGGGCGTGGTGAGACTCAGCACTGACCACACACAACTTCCATTCGTAGAACCTGCCTGGTGGAAAGAGAAAACAGACTCCTGAAGTTGTCCTTTGACCTTCAGGTACAACACACACACACACACACACAAACTTTAAAAGAAATCACTAAAGACAATCATGCAATTAAGCTACAAAAAAAAAATCTAATGTTTTAAGTAAGTTTACGATTTTGTGTGGGGCCATTCATAGCTTTCTTGGGCACATGTGACTTTTGGGCCACAGGTTAGATGTTCCTAGATGTCACTCAGCATGGCGGAGCTGCAAGTGCCTGGCCCTCCTGTCCTTTGCCATAGATCTCTCTCCTGGTCGCAGACTCCATTCCACATTGCCTTTTGACTCAGCTGCATGGCTGAGCTACCCCCTGCTTCAAGCCGGAGCTCTGTGCCTCTGTGCGACAGGGGAGGCTAGCAGCCTCCACACCTTAGCACACACTCCTTCCTAAACAGCAGCCAATGCTGATGGAACTGCAGGAGACTAAAGTCCCCGGCAGCTCCCAAGTGGGGACCTGCCACCTTCTGTTCTAATTCATTGAGCTTCTATTCTGGGTCTGCCTGGGCAGAGGTGAGGGATTCATTAAGGCGCATATTAAGCACTCCGAGATTTGTGCGCTACATAAACAGTGGGGCAGGTATTGATCTTTCTGTTTCCAAGAGGGTGGCCCATCAGCTTTCCTGCTGAATGAGAAATGGCTCCCTTAGGGGTATTCTTGCTCGCTCCAGGAAGCAGAGCCTTCCCCATGGCCCCAGTGAGGATCACTCTAAGTATTCATTGCACTGAGGCTGAGTGGGGCCTTGCTCTTAGACCTGCCCAGGCTTTGAACATCCAGAGCCTTTTGCTGGTGCCAATGGCTCTTCCAGAGCTGTCTAGTCTGAGTGAGTTCCCTTCAACGGAAGTACAGACCTGAAGCCCAGGGTCTTGGGCAAGCCATAGTATTTGGGAAGAATTTGCTAATTTCTTTTGATTTTCATGGTATTTTTTTTAAAATGCTATTTGTGGTGAGTTATATTTTTAAGTCTAACTCGGAGAAGTGAAATAAGTTGAAGAAAAATAAGGATACTTGATGTGGCACAGATGGTGTGTGGCCAGGATGTGGCTCCCAGACAGACAGTACATCTGAGAGATGTCAAAGAATGCATGATGGGAACACAGGGGTTTCCATTAGGCAGAGAGCAGAGCTGAAAGCAGGTTTTAGGGCAAGGTAGGGACTGCGAGCTGGAGTGAAACAGTGCTGTCGGGGATTGCCTAAGCCTTAACCCCCTGCTGTCTAGGCTCACTGATAAAGCAGGAGAGGGAAACAGCCGGCCAAGGCAGGAGGGAGGGAGGGAGTATTCCATAGGCTGTGATGTTCTGGGAAGAAGAGGATGTTGGGTTTCCCTGGACAGACCAAACCCTTAGTGCCTGGCCACTGCTATTTGATTTCTATCATTCTGGAAAATGAGCCTCCATTTTATCTTGTAGAAATATTTCCACTGGTGTGCACATGAACAGGCTGAGGCAGGTTAAGAATTCTATTAACTCCATGGTTGGGTCAAGGCTAGGTTTCTCACCCAAGACAGTCCAAGAAAAAAAAAATCGGAAATACAGGCACTGCCTTCCCACTTACCAAGTTTGTCAGCCCGCAAGAGCTGGTGCTGGGCTTCTCCTGAGGTGGATACTACCTAAGGACTGTGGAACCAAAGGACTCTGGGAAGGGCAATCAAAACCCAGGGTCCTGGTCTATACCTAGTCCCAGCCCAAGCTGGACCTTTCATCAGTGCGAGCCCATGAAGCCCTCTCTGTTTCTCTCTTTGCTGAAACCCATGTGAGTCCAGCCCTTAAGCTCAGCATCACCTACACACAAATCTCCGGAGCTCGGGATTGTGGGACTCATCTGGGGAGTCAGAGAAACAGGCACCTAGACTTAAACCTGTGGCTCAGCTCCATGTGAGCCTCAGGGCTCTGAGCCAGCCATCGCTCTAGTTAGCATGGTACTAAGGCAACAGAATTGCACTAAGGACTTAGCCAAATGCTGGCTAAGTCCTGTGTCAACAGAAACTGTAGCTAATGGCAAGGGCGGCTGAAGTAGAAACTAAGTTTCAATGGCAGCTGCAGAGATGTTCCCGGGTGGCAAGATGCCCTTGACTGACTCTGTCTTGGGGAGGGGGAGTCCCAGATCTAGAGTGGCAGCAGAGAAACAAAGGTATAGTCTTTGATCACACCTCCCTAGAATGACTTATTCCAGTGGGCTCCTGAGCCTGCAACAAACCCTTTTGCACACAGAGGCCAGCACACAGGTCACAGACCCACAGATTCACTAGTGCCAGAACACGGAACCATCAAAGTGCTCTGAGCCCATCTTGCCTTCGATACACTGTTGGATAAGTTTAGCAGATGAAACTTGGAGGAAGAATTCCTCCATCATGCACTCTTCTCACTCAGCTGCCCCACAGCCTGGCAGCCTGGCTGTAAAACGTCTGCTTAATATTCCATTTGTAGGAAGATGTGCAGCTCCGATTCAGGTTCACCAAGCGGCTTGTCAAGAGCAACCTGAGGTAAATAACAAAGGAAGCCAGCAAGAGCCACCAATCAAGTGTCCTACACTGTCACCTGCCAGAAGCCACTTGGCAGAGAGCATCCCTGCACTGCACCCCATGCAGGGATCTCTGAGTCACTAAGATGCCCATAGTCCTCTACAATCTGCTCCAGAGAGCTCTGGAGTTCCTCTGCTTTGTTAAGTCTGGCAATTTTGTTATTCTTAGCACCCCAGGACGGAGGCTCAACAACAAGGGGCAGCTGTCAGTGAACACCAGGCAGACGCATCTGATCACTCAGACTGCTGACCTCAGCTAAAACCGTGAGATGAAAATTGCCTGTCACCACTGAGACACCATCAAAACCAAGTTGTGGACACCCAATCTGCTTACCTGGAAGAGGTTCTGAGGAAGAGTGGACCGTGACACCCCTAATAGACCTCTGTGTATCCCATGATGCTTGTTACCCAGCTCAAGAGCTGTGACTGACTGCTGTAGTATTTGTTAAGGGCCAGCAGCCACAAAGCCCATGTCCTACAACAGTGTATTGTGGCACCAGCCGTTGTTGGCTGCTTCGGTTTCTTTAGCATGGGTCACATGTACACAGGTAAATGCAAATGAAAGCGAAGTCTCCTTTCTGATCACCCCTCCCCCACCAACTCTGAGGACCTTTTAAGACACTCTGGACACCTGGTGTCACTCTGGAACAGCATGAGTGACCCCGTCCATCATGCTTCATCTACTTTAAAAATAATTGTAGAACAGCCCCAGGGGTGGAAACTGCAGAATTTTTCTGGTTACCTTTGCCCCACTCACACACAGCCCTCCCCATCCCACCCAGTGTCACTGTCTCCACCAGAGCAGTGTGTTTATTGTCATGGATGGACCTATGTCAAGTCACCACCATGGCTAGAAGTCTAGTTTGCAGACAACCCTGTCAGGGTCTATTTCTGGAGGTTGGACCAAAAGTACTGTGATGTGTGGCCTCCAGCGTCATATGGAGGAACTTCTGTAGTCATGATCATTCTCTGGTCTCTCCTTCCAACGCCCACCCCTGTCTGCCTGGACCCCTTTTCTGACTCCCTCTTAGCCTTTTTTGAGGTGTGGCAGAGCTAGAAGAGCATAGTAACTGGCTTCGACTGGCCTTGATCACCAAGTCACCTGCTCTTTTGTCCTTTTGACTTCTCATGACTTCAGTTTATCTGTAGTCGAGGTCAGAAGTGTTTGAGGAAACAGTAGGCAGGTTTGAGTTGCATTCGCAGTTGTGGATTCTTGGGCTCCCCGCTGATGCTCTCAGGTGGCAATTGTGTTGCAACTTTACCTGGAGTTGAAACATTCTTGAAGTCCCCAGGAAGTTCGAAAGGGAGGTGCCTTAAGATCATTAAGTAAGCCAAAGAAACAGACCAGATCCATAGGCTCCTCCTTACCCAGTTGCCACACCTATCTGAGTAACTGCAGCCTTCAACTTTATTCTCTGAAGCAGGACCTCTCAATCAAACCCAGAGCTTACTGATATAGCTGTCTGCCTAGGGAGCTTGCTCTGCTTTCCTAGGCTGGATTTAAAGGCAGGCCACATAAAAAGATTTCTGGTGGAAATATGGAACGCTCAGCTGGTGCATTGAAAACTGGGGAAGCAGCATCTTGAGAGCTGAGTTCATCCAGCTGGACTGCCAGAGTAAAGGCACGGGGTCCCCCGGGAGCCTCGTGGCACCAATTTGCTTTCCACGAAAGATGCAAAGCCCATTTTCCTTTCCTGATTTTCTTTTAATAAAGAAAGGATATAGTTCGTTGACCGGGGCTTAGCTAAGGATTAAGAGCTGGTTGACTTTAGAATATCCCTACCTGTTTTCTGTGCATACACTTGAATTAACAATGGCAAATAGTTGGAAGGTTATTAAAATGTGAGTTGGGCCCTGGGGAACCCTGGCTCTATCTTTGTGTGGCCCAGGTGTTGCATGGCTCCTTTGAAATCTAAGGTTTGGAGTCTCCAGTTTCCAGGTTGTGAGGCTTCCTGGCTCTGGAATTTGTCCAGGTGCTATATAAACAGCTAGAATTTGAGGTAAATTTCCCTAATGATGGAGTTGAGTAAAGACCTGGTTCATTTTAACCACTATGCCCTTGTCGCTAGCTACACAGTCATGGGCAAGTCAGGCTGAAGGGACAGAAAAGGTTGGAAGATGGGGAGGAAGCAAACCTGGCCCCAGCTATCAGGTGCACCTGTCCAAAGAAGCCATTCACAGAAACAATGTCACCACCATGAGTTTTCACCTGCTTAGTTAAATCGAAGCCATAAGAGTGTGCACCTGTCCAAAGGAGCCATCCACAGAAACAATGTCACCACCATGAGTTTTCACCTGCTTAGTTAAATCTAAGTCATAAGGGCTGTGAGGACCTTGCAGTTAATTCTGTATCTCAGCAGAAGCTGGAGCTCCTTGGAAGATCGGAGGGCTCTGAATTCTCCCAGGGGACACCGTGCTGCAACCCAGCTCTCAGAAATGCCCTTGGCAAGAGACGGCACCACAGCTTTCCTTCCTGAACAAGTTTACAACTGTTCACAGGTTGTCGAAAATAATTAGTCTGACATTGTTTTCTAAACTGTGGGATGAAGCGGTTTGTGCCTTGTCAAGATCAAAGGACTTCCATTGGCTTCTTGTAAATCCAAATAAAATTTCTCTGAGAGCGAACTCTGGGAATTATCCGTGACTTTGTGGAGCGCTGATGGCTTGGGAAGGAAGATGAAGACAAAGACAAAGACAACCGAGACTAAAAACAGTCACAAAGGTGTTTTATGTGACCCAGAACAGGCCTCTCAGAGGGAAGTTTAAATCCTTCTGGGGTCACTCCAGTGCTGACTGGAGGCACTGGCGGCTGTGGTAAAGTTTTCCAGTTATGTGGGACTCATGTATGCTAGGCAAATCTGTCATCAGCATGTTTATGATGGAGAACATGCAGGCGGGGCATGTGTGCACACCTGTATGTCTCTACACACGCTAGGAGCAGAGGAGTGAGTCTCAGAACTGAGAACATCTATACCTACTACCAGAGCCCAGACGTGGATCCTGGCCAATCCACTTCATTTCTTTCTGTGCATCCCTCAGACTCAGTGGGCACTGGGCTTCGTTCTGGTGAGAAGCTTTGTATCCAGGGCCCAGCTCAGGAGCAGGCACAGCAGGAGCCCTGGTGGGAGCAGCTTCACCTTCCAGTGGCTCCTAATGAGGACTTAGTCAGATAATAAGGGGAGCCCTGAGACCATATCTAAAGACAAATAGTGTGGTCTGTCTCAAGGGAGCTGGGCTAGCTCACTACACAGCAGCAGGGCACAGCATGTAGACCAGGGAGGGCAGTAACCAGGTAGGACAGTACATCCAGTGATGATGCTCAGCAGCAGCAAGGAATCATGGGATCCAGATGATGCAGGGAGCCTGCTGATGGAGAGGTGCACGGGAGGGTACAGTGGCGATAGCTTCCAGTGTGGGGAGGAAACAAGGATAACGGATCCCTGACGCTAAAGTGTTCTCTTATTAAATTTTTATTTCATTTTTAATTGTGTGTGTGTGTGTGTGTGTGTGTGTGTCCAAGGACACCAGCTAAGGGCATTGAATCCCTTACAATAGAAGTGACAGATGGGTCTATGCTATTTGAATCGTGTACTAGCAATTGTACCCAGGTCTCGGCAAGAGCAGAACTTTTTAATGCCTCAACACCACAGCTCCAAGTTTTTTCTCTTTAGACATATGTCTTAATTAGGGTTCTACTGCTGTGAACATACACCATAACCATGGCAAGTCTTGTAAAGGACAACATTTAATTGGGGCTGGCTTACAGGTTCAGAGGTTCAGTCCATTATCATCAAGGTGGGAGTATGGCAGCATCCAGGCAGGCATGGTGTAGGAGGAACTGAGAGTTCTATATCTTCATCTAAAGGCTACCAGCAGAATTGAGTTCCAGGAAGCTAGGATGAGGGTCTTAGAGCCCACGCTCACAGTGACACACCTACTCCAACAAGACCACTCCTCCAAATAGTGCCACTCCCTGGGCCAAGCATATTCAAGCCATGACAGAGCACACAAACACACACACACACACACACACACACACACACACACACACACACACACTCAGCTCCTTTCCTCACTGTCCAGCCCTAGGGTGTGCAGACAGAGGCACACACAGCACTTGTCCTGGACAGGAAAGTCAGGTGCAGACAGATCTGCAGCTGGGCTCGACTAAGCCTCACCCTTCCCTGGTACTCCTCAGAGAATACACAGTGTCCTCCTTCTCCCACACTTCTGCAGGTTGGTTCGTTGAGAAGCTCGAGAGTGCAGGTTGGCCAGCCTTCCTGCTCTTTCTTCTTGGTGCCCATACTCCAGCCCCCTTCATAAGCCGCGGCTGCTGAAGATGGTGAAGATGAGGTTTTCAAGAAGAGGAGAATCAGACTGGAGGCCACGAGGCATGCAGGGTGCAGGTCTGGCTCAACAGTATCCATACCCATGTCTGAGGCTTCTAAGTCCTAGAAGTTGGAGGCAGGGCTCAGTGAGGGGTGGACATAGTTGCCTGACACTTGATGTAATCTAGGACAGCCAAGTTTAGATAAAATCTGCCCACTCATTTACTGAAAGCCCGATGCAGCTGTGACTCAGGAACTCGGAGAGCTACGGGAAATGGTGTTGTGTGGCTTTTCCTGGGGCTGCAAGAAGTGTGTATTCACTCCAGATAGAACTGGCTCTGAGAGAGCAGAGAAAGGACTCCATGCGTGTCTAGCCTGGTGGCCCGGTGAGGTTACTGAGGTTGCTTACAGGAGCAGAGGGATCTCACACGCAGCTACGCTACCCGGAAGTCCCACCCCCCCACACCACCACCCACTTCCGGCAGCTTTCCACTTCCTGTGTATGCTAGAATCCTAGAAGACCACATCAAACAGCAGGAGGAAGTGGTGGCTGGGCTCTCAGGGGTTCCCCTCACCCTCCGCCCCCTGCTTCTAACACAAGGGAATTTAGCACTTCCCAGTCATTGCTATGGACACAACCATATGGTCTGCTCACTTTGTGTCCGTTACTGGGGCCAGGGTCTGCATCCCTTGGTCTTGTGAAATGTAGATTTGGGCTAGGATGTCCCAAGGGTGTGCTCACCCAACTTTTCTCTGATTCACGATGGCCACCTTGCCATACACCAAGATGAGACATGGGAGTGTTTGTGCACACACACTGCCTTGTTTGTGCCAGCATTAAAGAGAGAGGACAGAACTCAGCTACAAAACTGGGGAGACTGGGTTGATGGGCCTGGCTTGGTTAGTCATCGAGCAACTACCAGCTTCACAGACAGTTCTAGTGAGAACATTCCAAGTTTAGGGCAAGCCTCTAAACACAGCTTGGCACAGGGGACCTGACATCTGTCCATAACCCATTTTCTTTCTACTACAAGTGATAGGACCAAGGCAGACCTGCAGGGTCTGGATATTTCTAAAATGCTTCTTCCTTCCCTCCTTCAGAACAGCCTTGTTCATGGCTTTCAGGAATTGTATGTAAGTCCCTTGTTTCAAAGACAGTGAGTAATACTGAATTTAGCTATTGCTATGTGGATGCATGCTCTTGTGAAGGGAATGGAAGCCTTCCAGGGGTTGTCTGTTGGTCAAGACTTTCCCTCTGCTGTTTCCTGTCTCTAGTTCTCAGCCCTGACCCTTCATAGACCGATCATTACCTGCTTGTGTGTCCTTGTGGAGTTTTTCTGTTTAGATATAGAAGCATCCAGTTAGATGGGTAGAAACCTGAAGAAAATTGTAAAGTTGGGTTATTTTCGTATAATGGCATGGCTCTCTATATTTTAAATTAAAGATGTATTCTGTTGTAAAACTATAAGTGTGCACGTGTGCCTGTGTGTGAATGTGTGTGAATGTGTGCAGGTACCTAGAGAGACCAGAAGATGACATTGGATTCCCTGGAGTTACAGGCAGTTGTGAGCATCTGCCCTACATGCTAGGAATGGAACTCAGGTCCTCTTGGAGAGCAGTACACCACACACTTAGCCACTGAGCTGTCATTGGCCCTTGGCTCTCTTTTCTCCCCATCCCACAGCTTGGTTATTCACACAGTCACTTATGTTCTCAACCACCCAGCCTTTGTCTGTGGAAGAGTCAGTGCTATAAAACACATTGTTCGCTACATGGGTGCGTCCTGAGGGGGCTGGTGGCACAGTGTGGTGGTGGTCCTCCTTGTGTATGCTTCTAAGAGTATAGACCTCTCGTATGGGTCCCGGGAGACACTGGGGACTCTAGGGTAACTGGCAAGGAGTGTAGTTCTTTATAAGTGCTCGCAGGATTATACCTCTGGGGACCTGGATGCCATAGATGGTTAAAAAGCCCAAATGTGGAGAAACTTCCCTGGATCTCCTTTGTACTCTGGAGCTGACATGGCTCTTCCGAGTTCTGAGCTCAGTGCATGGACTGGGTGTTTGATCCCTCAACCAGGCCTTCATTAGCTGTAGACCATTTTGGGAATAACCATGACCTCAGTTATACTTGGTAATCCAGAGAATGGGGAGTGGACGCTGGCCTGTGGCTCTCCTTTGAGAAGGCAAGCTGAGGCCTGAAAAACCACATCCTGAGGTTGGGTAGGTGGGCAGGACAGCACAGACCCACGGGAAGCTGCATATTCAAAGATCAAGGAGAGATTGGCTTGGGTGGGACCTGTGGAGAAAGAAGTTTCTAGAAACCGTGAGGAAAATACAAAACTCCTCATCTAAGTTCTGGTTGTAGTCATAGTAATGGCCATACAAATTAAGAGGGTGAGCCAGGATCAGACAACCTGTTCAAGACAGATTCTGTGTCTTTGAGACACTTCTGCCATGTGGAACCGTTTCTAAAACCAGCCCAGCCCCTGTTTGCAACAACTGGTACTCCCAGCTCCTGGGCAAGCATGGAGAATTTCTGAATATATTTTTGCCTCCTTAAAGTGAAGAATTTTTTAAGGCAGTCACTGAGAAAAGTCCACCTTCTCAAAAGCCTCTGACCAGGGATTTTTCTGATCACAGGGAAACAGCTACACCCAAATTGCCACTCATTAACTCATGCTGGGTTCTGCTGTGGGGGAGGCCACATCAGTCTGCAGAACTCACATAAATAGGGATTTGATAACTTATTTTTACACAATGAATTTTATTAAACCTAAATGGGAATCATTAGTTGAACCACTTAATTAAAACTATGGCCAAATTAGATGAACGCTAAGGCGAGTTCTCTAGATTTATTGCCAAGTGATCTATAGGCCTGTTCAGTAATATACTCCCAGACCCGCCTTAATGAAGCTATTAAGTGCATAAATATCATGCGTGCCAAATGGTGAGATTTACTGGGGATCTAACCCAATTTATTTGCTAAGTAAATAAACCCTGTTCGCAGAAGCAACTAATTTATGCCAATGAAGACACAGAGATGAGAACCCCTACCTGCCCGGAAACAGACTTTTTATAAAGCGATTTATTGCATCAAATCCTGGGTGGAGGAGAGTATTCCTAGATCTGTTTCTGGAACACACACTCTCTGTCTCTGTCTCTGTCTCTCTCTGTCTCTGTCTCTCTCTGTCTCTGTCTCTCTCTCCCTGTCTCTCTGTCTCTCTCTCTCTCTCTCTCTCTCTCTCTCTCTCTCTCTCTCTCTCTCTCTTTCTCTCTCTCTCTATCTCTCTCTGTGTGTGTGTGTGTATTCTAGGGTCTACCTGGTCTTTTTGAGACAGGGTCTCTCAGTGGCCTGGAGCTTGCCAGTTCAGCTAGGTTGAAGTTGGCCAGCAAACCCGAGGATCTGCCCCTAGAGTTGAGATTACAAGGGCCTGGCCTCTTACTTCAGTTCTTTGGATCAAACTTAGGTCCTCACAGTTGCAAGCAAGGCAAGAACTTCTTGCAGAACAAATTGCTGGGGACTTGGGAGCTGAGCCTTCTCTGATGGTGAAGCTGAAGAACTCTTGACTGGGCCTCTGGAGAGAGGATGGAGCCTGGATCTACCTATATCCTGGTGTTGTGTGCATGGCAGCATGGCATGAGGAGGCTTCATAGCAATAAAGGGCTAAGGACAATCCTTCCATCCCTGATCTTCAGTGACATGCAGGGATGGAAAAACAGCATGGGGAGGCAAAACAGGGCGAAGGAAGGCAGGCCCACATGCAGGGATGGCTAAACCCAGGCTTGGTGGCCAGCAAGATCACTGTTTTCCATGGCTAAGGGAGTCAGGAGAGACACATGGCTGCTCTCTAGAAGGATAAGGTGGTTACTAGCATTGAGGTCAAATTGTTGTTGTGGAGGCTTCAAAGTGTGATTGGAGAGAGAAAGAGAGAGAGAGAGAGAGAGAGAGAGAGAGAGAGAGAGAGAGAGAGCATTGGCCAGGCCTGGGCCACCATGTCCTCATGTGGTATCACCTTCCATCGAGAGATTTGGTACCTCAGGTCTCTCTGTGACACCCAGAAGTGCCTGGACTTAAAGCACAGTTTCCATGTGCCCCAAGATACAGGCCCCTGGGGGGAGTTGGTTGGCCCCAAGGAGCAGTGAGTTGCTTGGCCAGGATGACTCTGTGCTTGCAAATCTCAGTCACCCTGAGTGCAGAAACTGAGGAGAGACCTCCTTTGACATTACAGAGGTGCAGTTCACACACCTGACTGAGGAGGCCTGGTGAGTAGGTGACTCCCTTGGTGTCTTGGGAGTGGCATGTGATGCTGCATGTTGATCTCCTATGTCTCCAATAGGTCAGTTTGTTTCCCTCTAAATGTGGCCACGTTTGGAAAGAAAGCCTTTGTAGGAGTCAGTGAAGAGGCTGTGCTTGGCTAGGGCTGCCCCTGAGGCAGTGGCTTGTCTTTTCATATACACGGCAGGCACACATGCCTATTAATGTTTTCATAGTACACACTATCACCCTGTGTGTTGAAGAGTCAGTCTGTCTGACACAGAGAGAATACCATGTGACCAGGGAGTAATGATCTGCTATTTGAGGAACCCAGGAGAATGGCCAGGAAACACCCAAGCAGGAAGACTGAGCCTTTTCACAGGACCTCAGAAGAATGCATAGTTATTTGTGATAACTTCTCTCTCTCTCTCTCTCTCTCTCTCTCTCTCTCTCTCTCTCCCTCCCACCCTCTCTCTCTCTCTCTCCCTTCCTCCCTCCCTCCTTCCCTCCCTTCCTCCCTCCCTTTCTCCCTGCTCCCCCTTTCTTATCCCCTGTTCCAGCCCTCTAGTTTTTTATGCATCCAGGTCTGGATTAAAAATCACTCTACATCAAGCCTGCCCTGGAGCTTCTGATCCTCCTGCCTCCACTGCTCACTCTTATGCTGGGCGTGGGCTTGCACGCACACCACCTTGCCTGCTTTGTGTGGTAGTAGGAACTGGAACCCAGTGCTCTGGGCATGCTCACTGAGCATCATCCCACCGAGTCACATCACCAGCCCTGTGATAGAGTCTGGGGAAAACACATACGATGACTTTGAAAACTGACCAGTTACTAATTAAGAAGATTTTCCTCCAATTTGGGGAATGTGAATATTTTGTCCATTTTTCACAATTTTGTCCATTTCTGAAATCATGTGGTAAAAATATGAAATTCTAACTAGCAGCATTGGCTCATCCCAATATTAATCATAAATAATCTCTTAAAACAACAACAACAACAACAACAAAATGAGCAGTCCTTGCGCACACCAAAACAGAATATATTTTGCTTGAAAGAGATATAATGAAATCAGGCAGCAGGCAGGCGTCCTGGCTACAGGAAATAAAGACCCTCTGGTTGTATCCATAGGGCAGGTAGCCTGGCTGGAATAACACTCCTTGGTGTATCCTTGTCTGTTCTCATTGCAGCCACGAGGTACACGAACAAGCTTCCAGCCATAGAAGCACACAAGCATATTTCCAGCAAACTAGCCCTTCTCAGTGAAGGCAGATTTATCATTCGGATCAGTCATTAATTTCTCAGTGATGTTCTCCCAGGCCATAAAAAGAGACTTAGATCTCTTTATGAAAATTTTATTCCAGAGCAAATGACCGTGGAACATGGCTTATGGTGACCTCTTTTAACCTTTAGTTCCTTGCATTATTATTATTATGTAATAAGGCTGCTTCCTGCTAACATAACTCTTCCCTCTCCGTACTGCAGAAATCCCTCAATGCTTCTGACGTAGAGGACGAACTGTCACTTAGTCACTGCTATGTGCCCCTGGCTGGTCCCTGGACGCTGCTTAGATGGCGGTCTTACATCATCTTTTATGAGTACGTCAACTTCTTTGCAATTAAGTTTAGATTGTCTAATAAAATCTGGTGACATTTTAGCTTACAGTTTATGTCCCAGTAAAAGGCTCCAAATGTTATCGCCTTAAGAGTCCGTGGCACAGCCTCACATAAAGCTTTTATTTCTGGCTGGCTGGAGAGAAGGGGAGACCACCCCAAGACCATTTTATTTTGTGTCAGTTTCCCCTTCTAGAACTCAGGAACTCAGAGCATTTTCCCAAGCTGAGAACTTGGCGGTGCTTGGAGACGGTGACAGCCAGCTTGTGTTTGAGCCGGGTATGAGGACCCTGACCAACAACCTCTCCAAAGACATAGAAATGACCTCTGTTTCTTTGGAAATTATGCATCCAACTCAGATGACCCCTGTGACAGTCATGTGACAGTCATGTGGGCACTAACTAAGCTTCAGCTCAGAATTTTCCTTGGGGGGCAAGCCGGTGGTGACTGGAGATGCACTGTTTGTCACCTGCAGAGAGGAAGCTACTGTCATCAAGTGGATTTTGTTACCATGACAACCATGGTTAGGTGGCCCCACAGCAGAGAACAGTCAAGTCCACGGTGTTTTGGAATCCAGTTGACCTGCAGTCTTACGACGAGAAGCCTGAACGCACACAGCAGCGGCCCGTGTCCTTAGCTTTTATCCTGGAGTGTGGGCCTGCCGAGTCTTTGAAAGTGGCTGGTCTGTTCTATACACAAACCCTGGCTGGAGTAGAAAGGAGAGACCTGCCAGCTTCCAACCTTGGCCTGATGGTGGCACGTGGCAGCAGGCCAGCTCAGGAAAAGCACCGTGTGGGTTTTGAAGATAAGAGATGCAGGATCTGAGTCCAGATTTTTAGGAAGAGGAGAATGAGCCCCAAGGACTTGCTTCAGCCTCCCACTGAAAGAGATGCAAACGAGAAGCTTTGCTTTTAAACAGAAAGCCTGTCCTCTGAGACAAAGAGAAACGCAGTGCATTGTGGGAAGTGGCATTCCAGGATCCTGAAGATTTACGACCTCAGAGTGTACAGCTGGGGGCTCTCATTGTCCCTCCGGGCATAGTGTGGATGAAATGTGGAATATTTCGTGACTCTTCCTTCTGACACTAGCACGTGCATAGAACACAGCCTCTCTGGGTGTGGCCATGTTTGTGCTCCCTCTGTGTGGATGTCAGGAATGGAAAAGCACTGTGGTTGCGCTTGAGGGCTTGGGTCGGGAAACTTCTCCTTAGAGCCTTCCTGGAACAGCTTGCGGACCCGATCTCAGTCTCCTTGGGATTCTGAGTTCCCAGCTGCCCAAGGAGTTGAGCTGACTTCTTCCCCGGGTGTTCTTCTAGGAAGGACTAAAGGCACCCTAGGAGAAGGTACGGTTAAACCAACCTTCACTGCAATTTCTTAGCATGAAGGGAACAAACAGTTGTCAGCTAAGGAAGATGGATCCGATAGGAGCTTGTATCTGAATATCTTAGTTGACACCAGGATAAATATAGTGAGTGGTCTCGGAGAGCTTGCCGGGCCATATCCCACCTCACCCCACCTCCCCGCCAGACCCTCGATTAGAAGATGGCTGAGGTCAGAGCACACAGTACAATTGGAATTAATGAAAAAGCTCCGAGGGCCGAGCTCTGCAGTGTCAGAGCAATTAGCCTGAGGAATTTGGGGAAGTTCTTTTGCAGCTGTGGTCTGTCCCCTCCCATCCATTCTGTTTTGTGATTTGAGATTCTAAATATGATTTTTGTGGAGGGAAAAGAATACTTATTATTTAAAGGGGGACATTAATTCAAACCCTGGCCTAAATGATCTTATGTATGTATGTATGTATGTATGTATGTATGCATGCATGCATGCATCTATCTATCTATCTATCTATCTATCTATCTATCTATCTATCTATCTATCTATCTATCTACTTGAGACAGAGTCATGCTGTATATCCTGGTCTGGCTTTGAACTCAGGATCGATCCTTCTGCCTCGGTCTCCCATTGCTCTGGTTACCAACCTTGCACCACCAATCCCTGCTCTGAGCCCACTTCAAAGGTTAAGATTGCTCTGGAGTGTGGAGGAGGCTCTTAGAGCAAGAAGAAAAGGCCTTTGTAGTTGAGCAGCCCTTGGTTAAAATCCCCTGACAGAAAATGGTTGTCAGTTTCTTAACTTTCAGAAGATAAGGACCCATTCAGACCATCTATGGGCATCACGAGGGCTGCGGAACAGACTGCCCTGAAATCTCTTTGAGGGTAAAAGCTGCAGAGGAACCTCGGCAATGGACCTGTCTGAACAACCAAGTGGGTGAGTGATGGGTGACAGCTAGCTAGCCAGTAGTAGTCTGTCTGTCTCTCTCTACTCCCAGGAGACCTTACTGGGCCCAGAATCCTGTCACTTATGTGAAGTTGTCTGCTTCAAGCAGAAAAGGCATTCGTCTGAAATCTGCTGGGCAGCTAGTCCACGGAGCCAGCAGGAATGCTGGGGAGTGGAAGGAGGGGAGTTTCAAGGAGCTGAGCATCTCCACTGGACTCAAGCTGGCATCTCCCAGTTTGTTCTTTCTAGTTTGTTTGAGCCAAAACCTGACCCTTGTGGGTGGGGTGGAGGAGCAGAGAACTTGGGGTAAAATGTACTGACGCCCAGCGGAGCAAGGATGTGTCTCTCAGGTTTTGGGCTGTTAGGAAAGAAAAGCTGGCACCTAAGCAGCAAGTGTGCACAGCAGGCTCGTCTGTCCCCAGCTCCCTGTGCCCTGCAGGCCCACAACTGACCCCCCTTTCAGGTTTCCTTTCTTAAACCGCCATCCTCTGCCAGCTGGGTAGAAAATTATTGTCAGTTCCAAGTCAGGTGCCCCGGCTTGTTTATCTGAAGTGAGGATTCTGCAGACGTGTCGCTACCACTGCGAAGGGTCCCTGTCATCAGGCAGGCAGGCAAGTGGCATGTGCTACAGGCTTAGGGAGTCTGAGAGGATTTTTAATGATGCGCTCCAAAAACTTGGCCTTAGATCTCAAAAGTTTCCAACTTAACTAATAACCAGGGTCCCAGAAGCACCAAGAACAAACACTACTTCACAGCGCCTTCGGTGGGCAGACAGGCTCGCCATGTTTGGATCTCAGATGGGAACGGAATAGATGAGTGGCCATGGGGTACCCAGCACCCAATCCTTCATGTCGCCGCTTCTTTAATATTCTGTGGGAAATGCTTTAGATATGTTTCAAGTATCTTTCACTCTGTAAGCTGATATGAAGAAATCTAGAGAAGGGGAAACAAGAAAGAAGGGAGGTACTCAGCCAGTCCGTGTATATCAGCTAATTAAAAAAAGAAAAGAAATTTGCAAAGGGCAGAGAGACAAACAGCCCCTCTCTCTTACTGGTGAAATATTTATTCGGTAGTGAAGAAGACACTGAAAGTTGGAAATGAATTTAAGAAAGTAATTACTTTTGATCCCTGCTAGATCCATCCAAGGGCCCCGAGGTGAACATTGCAGATGAGCTGGAGGCAAACCGCAGAGCCACACACTCTTCAAGGAGACAAAGAATGGATCAAAGGAGGCAGGTTGGTCGGGGGCTCTGCAGACGAGCTCCTGTGTGGAGTTTTCTAGATGTTTCTTCAAGCAGGGCAGAGCTGTGACAGGGACGGAGCCAGGCTGTGATCAGATGGCAAATGAGAAAAGCCGTAGGCGGCTCTGTGGAGAGAGCAGAGGCTGCTGTTCCAAAGAGATTTGTATACAATGCACATGTGTAAGACGAGGGGCTATGTCTCTAATTTTGATAAAGATCTTTAAAATGACATTTAAATGGAAATAGACTCAAACAAGGCATCTCCTGGGAATATGAGTAGTCTTGTTCATTTGTTCTCTGTCTTGATCGGGTGCTCCTGTGAAAATGGCTTTATCTTTGACACTTCCAGCGAGGAAAAATGAGGTTTTTGGGAGAGGGGAAACATTTCTGCTTTTAAATACATTCTCTAGAGGTGCTCTGTGCATGTCATACATGCTATCCTTTCAGAGCCAAGTGAGTTCTGGTCCCCTGGGGATGTGTTTGTCTATATTCATACAGCTTCAGATTTTAAGCCTCTCCTAGAGAAGGCCAGATCTGTTCCAAAATTCTGAACTATTGTCCTGTTCAGTGGCAACAGGTGGCTCATACCCTGAGGGCTCACCTTCCTGAGCTCTGCTCTCATCTAGGTGAAGATAGCCTGTTGGCCTCAAGAGAATTTCTCTCTCTCTCTCTCTCTCTCTCTCTCTCTCTCTCTCTCTCTCTCTCCCCCTCCCTCCCTCCCTCCCTCCCTCTCTCTCTCTCTCTCCCTCCCTCACCTTAACTCTTTTATTTATGGTGCTAAGGATCAAACCCAGGGTCTCATGCATGTTGAAAAATCTCTGTACTGCTGAGCTATACACCTTCCAGCCGTGTACGCGTGTGTCTGTGTGTGTGTGCATTCATGTATGTGCGTGTGTGCACGTGTGTGTGTGTGTGTGTGTGTGTGTGTGTGTGTGTGTGTGTGTGTAGGCCTGAGGACAATTTCAGGTGTGTTTCCTCAAGAGCTATCCACTCTTATATCTAACACAGGGTCTCTCACTGTCCTGGACTCACCAGGCACACGGCAAATGAGGAAAGCCATAGAGGCTCTGTGGAGAGAGGAGCTGCAGATCTGAGGAGACTTGTGTGCGATGCACATGTGTGTAAGAAGAGGGATATGCCTCTAATTTTGATAAGGTAGGTTTGATCACCCTGTCTCTGGCTCCCCTGATATGAGTCTATGAGCTTGCAAAGCCACTGTCTTAAAAACAACAAACAAGCAAACAACAAAACATTGTTTCTGGGACCGACGGGAACATCTCAAGCTTTTGGGGCAGAGACTCCACCGACTTAAACCAGACATTATAGTGCATAAGCTAACACAGCTGGCCTTTTGAAATTTTGTACTTTTTGTTCAATCAATGAATAGGAGTTGTAAATATTTATGGTCTATGAAATGATGCTTTGAAATCTGCATCTTCTGCAGCCTGCACTTCTCAGCACACTCTGTTCCTCATGAGCCTGTCTTCGTGGAAGGAACACTGCAGTCTACAGGAGCAGCGTCTAGGCATGGCTAAGGTCAACAATCCAAGCACTAGCAAAGCTCTTAGCTCCGCCCAGGCATTTCCTCCTTCTCCTTTTCATCCCTAGTGGTGCGAAGTTGAGGGCCACAGGACAGCTCCCCTTCCTTGAGAGCTGTTCTAGGGGGAGAATATTCTATAAACTCCCCCTGTGGCACACACAGTAGAAAAATGTAAGCCCATCTCTTTCCTTTCATAAGATCTCTAAAATACTTTCTTACAATCCAAATGTCATTTCTAGAACAGCGTTCCTGGAGCCTGTCTGCTGAAATCCTTGGAGAAAAAAAAAAAAAAAAAAAAAAAAAAAAAAAAAAAAAAAAAAAAAAAGGAAAAATCAAAAAGGCAACTAACTACCTTTCTCCTCCCTGGTTCAGGGGGAAAGGACACATCTGTGCCAGGTTTTGAGAGAAAATCTTGGAACAGGTGACCGAACTGGAAGGGAGATGCATACAGTCTGAGCCTAACCTAACATCATCCAAGGCAAATGCCCATAGGCGGACAGAGGCTAACCTGGATCCCAGCAGTCACACAGTTTTGCATACCTACAGTGTTCTTTGGATGTGTGCAAGTTATAGCAGACAGTTCTCAGGGGCTCTCTTGGATCTGCTCACCTGCGGCTGAAGGCAGCAGCCACGTAGGGTACACTGAGTCTGTAGCGCTGTTGCTATTGCTGGGCTGGTGCCAGGCACCAGGTGACATGAATCTGGCTGGCTCTGTGCTGAAAGAATCACAGGCAGTTCTCACCCAGCAGCTCCTGGTGCAGCAGCCGAAGACCCCAGGCAAGGAGTTATGGAGAGAAGCAATACTAGCTTAAGATAACTGGGGAGTGCAGGGTAGTGACTGAAACTCAGGGGGTCAGAGCTGGACAGGGTCATATGTGGGAAGCATAATGGAAGACATGGGATTTCCCACCTGTTAGAAATCCCGCTGTGTCAAATACCCTCGGTGTGTGGGCACCTCCCATACTGTGTGCTTAGGTCCTGGTCCACCTCTGAGAACCTTCCAAGTATGAAGAAGTTTATTGATTATCATGACTTGCCCAAAGCCTGGGAGCCCAATTCATCTTCCAGGAAAGCCTCTGCCCTCCTGTCTTATTCTCCAGCTCGGCAACTTCAGCTTTTGTTCTCACAGGTATTTTACTCTGAGGCCTTGGGCACACTGCCCCAGCTCACAGCTCTGGACTGTGGCCAATGAGTGGTTTGTTTGTTTGTTTGTTTGTTTAGCTCCCTTCTTCTCTTCACAAGAAAGACAGGAGAAGACCCCTGCTCCCCGCAGCAGATGTGACAGCATTGCTAACTGACTGTGAGGTGTAATTAGCCACGAGTCCCACTGCTTGCAACCTTTCTGCAAGGTTCCCAAATTCCCTGTCAAGCAGTACCCCCCTCCCCAGGAGCATAGGTAATTTGTGGGTGTGTTCTGAATGCTGGCAGACAGAGACTGTTGGAGCTGCCCTGGAGGAGGGACTCTAGCTGGAGGGTGGGCAGCTTTCTTTCCAAAATAGAACTTGGCCCCCGACATAGCCAACTTGGTGACCAGCCCAGATAGACCCTTTGGAACCCCAGCAATGTTCCAGTGACGCCTGCACGGGTCCCTCAAGAAGAGGACTGTGTTTGTATGGCCTTGCCACCTGCAATACTGGAGTAGCTGTTGAGGCTCTGGAGGCAGGACAGCAATAAATGGTGGGGTCTGTGATGACCTGTGATGACAGGCTCTCTGTGAAGCTTATCTCAGAGCAGATGCGTTTCCTATTTTTACTTATCTCCCCTCTAACATGCAGGGCATGAACATCTGGTAACATGTTGTCTCAGAAAACAAATGGACAGGCTCTCTCTCTGTCTCTCTCTGTTTCTCTCTCTCTCTCTGTGTCTCTGTTTCTCTGTGTGTCTCTGTCTCTCTCTGTGTCTCTGTGTGTGTGTGTCTGTGTGTGTTGCTCCTGCATCTGTGAATATGTGCACCACCCCTCTGTGTCTGTGCAGGTTCATCTGGGAAGTCACACTTGTGTGTGTGCATGAATATGTGTGCACATTTAAGCATGTTAATGTGTATATGAACCCACATAAATGTGTCTTTCATTGTGCCTGCTTAAGTATATGTGTGTGCATATGTGTGTGATGTATGTTTGATTGCATATCTACTCAAGTGTGTGAGCATGAGTAGGTACTTTAATGTGTGTGTACATAACATTATGTAAATTTTTGTGGGTATATGTGGATACAAGCCTTACTGTGTGTATGATACATGTGTTATATGTTCAACTGTGAGTGTGTGTGTGTGTGGAACTTTGCATCAGTATCTACCATGAACCTTACATCCTTGCATCTTGTCACACAACAGGAGGCTAACTGGTCAACCTCATTTCAAGCTCAGCTCTTATTCTCTGCCCCATTTCATGCCCTGTTCTAGAATCCACATGGTCCTGAGCATCTTCTGACCCTCCACTCCACGATCTCTATTTTTAATAAATTTCTCTCTGAACATCTCCTGGCTCCCGGCCTTACCGTTCCTCGTGAAGCAGCTGGTGGCCTGTGAACCTGTCCCCTAACAGAGGTCTTTCCTAACATGGTTACCATCATTATACCTTTGCTTCAGATAGAAAATAAGTCCTCGGGGACATCTGCTCTGTACTCTTCCTCCTCTGTCCTCCTGGGAACTTCTCCTTTGCCCTGGCTGCTTGAAGAAGGCTCCTCAGCTCCTTCAGAGGATAGAGATTGAGGCCATTTAGTTCGTGATAACACTACCACTGCAACATGATGCTAGGACTAGAATCTGGGGTGCCAGCTGCAAAGCCAATGGCAACCCTGCTTGATCTTCAGTCTTGCCCTGTGGAGCTTTCTGCTGGGTGCATGACAGACATTCAAACACCTACTAGGTAGAAATGGATCACATTTCTTTTTCATTTATTTATTTATTTATTTATTTATTTATTTATTTATTTATTTAATGTGTATTGTATTTATGTCTGTGTGAAGGTGTCAGATTAGAGACAGTTGGGATCTGCCATGTGGAATTGAACCTGGGTCCTCTCAAAGAGAAGTACTCTTCACCTGAAAGCCATCTCTCTAGCCCCATGTCACTTTTTAATATTTATTTATTTATCTATCTATCTATTTAATAGGGAGTAGTAAGTTTCCCAATAAAAAAAGCAATTCTAGAAATGAAGTGATCTTATGAAAATTTACTTGAGATAGTCTACACAATGCCCTGTTTTCTGGCTAAACTGAGGCCCATCTGTCAGTGCTGTATCAGCATCAGCTCTGTGCTGGGCACAGATACTCTGCAGCTTAGCCCAAGAGGGGCCACTGCTCTATGCTTGACACTCAAAGGCACCAAGGCTATGTTGTAGTAATTATTTTAAGAAAATGGCCGCCGGTCATGCTGCCTATCTAGGCTATGGCCTGCCTAGCTCAGCCACGTGGCCAGAGCTAGAACCGGCCAGCCAGAAACACCAGCCCTGCCACCCTTGAGACACCAATGTGGGAGATGGCTCTGCCAGTCTTCCACACTGTCTCTGCAAGGCTGGGCATTGCCTAGACCATCCCGCCATCCACACAGGCTCAGTAAAATGAGACTCTAATGCTTAGATTATCCAAAGGCTTATATATTTGGTAATGATCAATAACAAGATGCCCATACAATCAGAAGTGTAACCCAATACCCAACCTAGATATATCAACTACCTTTGACTGGTGGAGACACGTGAACATCCGCCTCCATGTCCACCTCTCTCGTTCTCCGTCTCTCCCTTAGCTTCTCCTCTTCCTTTTTTCCCTCTTTTTTCTCCTCCTCTTCCTCTCTTTACTCCTCCCACCTTAGCTCCTCTTACAAGGCTATGTGAGCTGAAGTTGTCCCAGGTCTACAGCTGACCCACAGGCACTGAAGGCAGGGCTGGAGGCTGACACTCTGAGTCTCTTCTGTCTCCTCCATTGATATGGCAAAGCGCTACTCCCAGGCTCACCAGTAACTTCTGAGGCAGTGTGTATATTCCAGATGCTCTGACAGCGCCCCCTCAGGTCACCTCCCTGTGCAAAGACCAGTTGTCTTTGCAGGAGGGCCATTTCTGTGTGCTATAATCACTGGTAAGTGGCTAAGGTCTGAGGGGTTATGTTCTGCATTTCGAACCTGTGAGTAGTAACACAATCCAGAAATGGCTCTGAGTTTCACATGCAACAGTTTAAACAACAATTAAGCTTTGCTCTAGAGATGGCACTGCTGGCAGAATGCCTTGCTGGGCAAGTATGAGGACATGAGTTTGGATTCCCCAGGAACCACAGAGGTGCATTCCTAGGAGAGCTGAGACAGGAGATCCCTGGAGCTCACTGGCCAGTCTGCTCAGCCAAGCAGTGAGCCCAGGTCAGTGAGAGAGCCTGCCTCAAACAGTAAGGTGGGGAGTGATTAAGGAAGACACCCAGTATTGTCAGCTGGCTTACACACACACACACACACACACACACACACACACACACACTCTAATGGAGTCACACACTCACATACACATATACACATGTATACTCACATGCAAACACATGTGCACACATATGTAAAGATATACATATGTACTCACACATGTACTCACACATATACACACATATACACAAAGACACACATATAAACACAAAAGCACACATGCACACATATATATACACATACACACATGCAGTCACATGCATGCACACACACATATACTCACATACACATATACGCACATACATACAATACATTCACATACATATATACACACACATACATGCACACATACACTCACATATACATATGCACACATACACATGAACACACACATGTACACACATACACTCACATACACATAAACACATACACATACTCTCACGTACATATGACACACATACACACACATGCACACGCATAACGCATATGCACAGACACACACACACACACACAGAGCGCACACACAGTTGTTGTGGCAGACTCCCAGTACCGTTCTTCTCATCTGACTCCCTTGAGACTGACTTGACTCTGAGATTTTGAGGCTGGTGGGCACCTACATCTCTTACTGTTTGTTCATTTTTGTTTGAGCGTACACAGTATACAAAGTATAAGATCCATTTCTCTGAAGGAAAAATTCACACCATGGGAAGGTTTTCATTTTCTTATTCTTTCCTAGACAAGCGTCCACAGGAGCAAATGGGCAGTCACACACTTCTCCGGTGCCAGATGGGCCACACTCTCAGTGAGCTCAAATGAAACTCTGTCCACCGAGTGTTCCTGCTCATTGCTTGTTATTTGGAAGAATAATGACGAGAATTTGAGGAGTCTTTCAAATGGAACTCAGGAGCTCATGTTTAATATTTATGGTGTAGGGAGGTCTAAATTGGAATCTCCAAAGTCGGGAAGAGGTGAATACAGAAATGGGTTCTGGGCATTGCTCAACCCATGTGAATCCGACAGAGTGCTTGGCTTTAATTGCACGTTTTACTAGAGTGGAGGCAATTCCCAGAAAATCAAGAACGTTCATCTCCCTGGCTGACTTGGACAATGCATTTCATTTATTTTGAATTTTACAGAAAGTTGATGCATGGAATGGCTCTCATTAAGACTGTACCTTATATTATCGCACAGTGTGTATTTTGTGTTAGTTACTTTCTGTTGCTGTGATGAAATATGGCGACCAGAGGAATCTGGAGGAAGACGAGCTTGCTCGGGTATAGGGTTCCACAGAGATAAGACCCCATGATGAAGGGAAGCTTGGCAGTAAGCAGCAGGCAGGAGCAGGAAGCTGAGGACTCACCTCCTCAAAAGCAAGTGTGAAGCAGAGAGTGAAGAGGAAGTGGTGCCAACCTTTAAATTCCTAAAGCCCGTCCCTGTGACACACTTTCTCCAGCAAGGTCACATCTCCTATAACTTCTCAGACGGTACCACCAACTGGGATCTGAGCATGGGCATATGTCAGCTTGGGGGGGGACACTGCTCATCCAAACCCCCCAATAATGTACATTCTCTAGTTGATGTCACACAGTCCACACGCTGATGTGACAGGTAGATGTTCTGCTTCTGCTCCTCAAAGACAACCATACAGGCCTTCTTACTGCTGTGGTTTGAATGTGAAATGTTTCAAACAAGCTCATGTGTTTGGTCCCTGGGTCAGGGTGTGGTCTGGGGAAGTAGTGGAACCTTTGTGACCTAGTTGGAGAGAAAGTGGATCTCCAGGGGTCAGGCCTGGAGGCTTATAACCTGATCCTGCTTCCTGCCTCATCTCTGACGTGTCTGGATGTGAACTAGCATCTTCATACTCCCCCTGACCCACTATTATGGACTGTACGTCCCTAAACTGCAAGCCAATATGAGTTCTTTCTCCCTTCAGTTGCTCCTATTTGAGTATTTACTTGGTCTTAACAATGAGAAAAGTAATCAATACAACCATCTGGTCCTCTGCTTTCTTCCATCACATGGTGGGATGTGTCCAATTATATCACATGTAAGGGATTCATCTGTATCATACTCAGCCCTGAGCTGGGACTGAGTGTAATTGCTATTGTTATTATTATTGGCATCATTGTGGTAATAAGCTGCAGAGTTCAGACAAGTTCAGTCAAGATGTGGGTCACAAAATGCTCTGTGTAAAGGAGCCGCCTGAGTGAATACATAGAGAGGACCGACCTGCGGAGGTGGATGTTTGCAGAAGCACTTGAAGATCAGATGACATTTAGGCAATGGGGGTGGGGTGGGGAAGATGGTGCACTGGGAGATGGAGAAAAGGAGAGAAGTCTGCCGGCTGGGGAGACTCTGTGAGGGAGAAGCCTGCAGACTGGGAGACTCTGAGGGAGAAATATATAGTCTGGGGAGACTCTGTAAGGGAGAAGTCTGCAGGCTGGGAGACTCTGTAAAGGAGAAGCCTGCAGGCTGGGGAGACTCTGTAGGAGAGAAGTCTGCAGGCTGGGGAGACTCTGTAAGGGAGAAGCCTGTAGGCTGGGAGACTCTGTGAGGGAGAAGTCTGTAGGCTGGGAGACTCTGTGAGGGAGAAGTCTGCAGGCTGGGAGACTCTGTGAGGGAGAAGTCTGCAGGCTGGGAGACTCTGTGAGGGAGAAGTCTGCAGGCTGGGAGACTCTGTGATGGAGAAGTCTGCAGGCTGGGAGACTCTGTGAGGGAGAAGTCTGCAGGCTGGGGACATTGTCTGAATTTTTGTTGGGCAGTTGCCTTCCTCTATGAATCAGTGTGTGTTGATATTGTCCTGAGGCACTGCTTCCTGTTAGGCTCTAACTCTGGAGGAAATTGGGTACCAGTGTTCTGTTAGAACTTACTTGCACCTGCTGGTCAGGTCAGTCAGAAGCACAGGGGACAGTGGCCTCAAGTGAGAGAGAGGAGGCCTTTGGCTGCAGACAGAGCAGGGCAGGCAGAAGAGAGGCAGGGTGGGGGCGGGGCTCTCCTCTCAGAGGCTGTTGTTATTCATAGAGGAAGGCAAATTTTTGAAGAAACAAGATAAATGTTCCATGTAATTGCACAAGTTTTCTTGTCAAATTAAAAACATGAACGGCATGGCAGCAATTTTAGTATTTTTCTGCTTCCTAGTTCCACCTCCATCAAAAGGGGGAGAATGTGGACTGGGAAAAGGGGGAAGAAGAAGTGGGGCTCAAGTGATGCTGGCTTTGTGGCTTCCCAAACCAACAGACTGTTGGCAGGCATGGGAGGGCTGTGAGAGGGGACGGGCTTGTGAAATCCTCAGGTGTGCAAGTGTACACCCAGCAGCCTGCTGCCTCTAGTTACACAAGCATACACCCTAGCAACAGCATGCTGTCCGTAGTTGATTTGGGTATTTTAGGAGACTGAACCCAGGGCCTTGCACATGCTGTGCAGCCATCACTACTGTAACACACACACACACACACACACACACACACACACACACACACCTGCTTACTTTAATTTCAAATCAGGTTGCATTAAGCTCTCCAGCTTGGCATTGAGCTCACACTGATGCCCAAGGTGTCCTGAACTTAGCCTTCTCTTGCCTTCACCTCAGTAGTAAGTGGGATTACAAGTCTGTGCCACCGAGACCAGACCTCTGATTCTGTCATGGCAACTGGGGGTGGGGGGGCAAGAAAACTGTAAAAAGGGCTCAGCAGTTATGCATGCTTGCTTCAAAATATGAGGACTGACGGGAGTTCAGTTCTCAGCACAGACAGCTAGCCGAGCTTCCTGCAGATGCTTGTGGCCCTGGCCAGCACAGGAGGCCTGCCCTTTCCTTTGGAGGAGTGTGAAGTGTCAGGGTGCTGGCCACAGTCCAGATTTCTGGCATTATTCTCCTGGAAATCCAGAGTCTTTACTCCATAGAACTGAAGCCGCCGAGTGGGGCTCATCAACCTGTGAACCGGGCGTGGGCGTAACACAGAGGAAGTTCCTCGGGAGCTGCCTGCACTGAAGAGGAAGAAATAGCAGCTCCTCTCACAGCTGGTTAGAGTCTGAGCCACATCTCACAGCCACAGACCTCAGCATGGCCAGGTGCGTTCTCACACTGGCCCAGGACTGAGTCCAGCCAGAGTTGCTCTCACCTGACACCAGGGCAGTGAAGGCGGAGAGACCTGATGGTCATTGGAGGAAGCAGAGAACTCCCAGTTCTACCCAGTTGCATTTTGACACAGATAGAAAAAGTGCTTTAAAAGGTAAAGGCTATTTAAAAAGAAATGACGTACATTTCTGGAGGAACATGCTTGCAATTCTAGCTACACTGGAGGCTGAGGCAGGAGGATTGTTAAGTTCAAGGCCAGCTTGGGATTTGGAGTTAATTCAAGTTTGGATTGAACAACCTAGTGAAATCCTGTCATAAAATAAAATAAAATAAAATAAAAATAAAAATAACCACAATCAGGGCCGGGGGTATATAGCCTAGGGGCTGATCTATCGTGAGCTAGGCTGGTTCCTGTTAAAACAATTGAAAAGTGTAAGAACAATTTCACAGTCAAAAAAAAAAAAAAGTCTTGATGTTAGCTTCTATCCTTATATGAAAAACATCCCAGCTCAGCTTGTTTCCAGGAAAATGGGTGATTTGGCCCTAGTGCTCATGAGGTCATGTCAGGTCACTAGTGGCCAGCGGCTTTGGAATCCTCTGAGGCCAGGGATGCAGAGACTCAGAAGAATCACCAAGGACAGTGAATGCGCCTCACCACAGCGAGGTGGCCTGGGCATGAAGACATGTCCCAGATGTGAGTCTCATCTCTGTGTCCGACCAGGAGATAGATCCCTGACTTCCTTGATTGTGAACTTGATAAGACTAATAATTCTATGGATGCACACTCCAGGTTGTGTCTACGAGGATGTCTCCAGAATGGCGTAACTGACGAGAGGAGAGATGACCTGAGCGTGGGCAGTGCTTTCCCACTGGCTGGGTCCTGACCTGTGTGGACAGGAATGTGAGCTGAGCATCAGCGTGCTTCCTTGTCTGCTTCCTGGCGTGTACGATGTGAGCAGCTGTTTCAAGCTCCTGCTGCCATCTTGTCTCCACCACACTTGCTGGGTGACTGGCCATTGTGCTGGTGGCATCACCCATCCCCTAGCATTAGATATTGCCTTGGATCCTATGTCCAAGAGGCTGCTGCTGCTGGCTGGTTCTAATGGCTACCTCACCCCAGCAAGAGGCAGCCCAGTGACGCAGGCAACTTTTCCAAAGACATTTCAACATAACTGCTGAGGTCCACAGCTGTGTGAGCACTGACTTACAGGAAGAGGTTAGGTTCAACCTCCTCATTGGGATTTCATTGACCATTTTAGGATGGCCCATAACGGGGCACTTGAAGAGACTCTGGGTTTATGGTACAGCTTCCAAGTTGGGTTTCTATATGAGAGAAAGAAAATGAATTAGGCCTATTTAAAAAAAAAAATAGCTTAACATAGGTCATAGGACTAGGCCATTAATTTAAAGCCGTTAAAAAAAATAGATCATAGGACAGATAAAAAGATAAAGTATCACATGTTTTCTCTCAGGCAGAATCTAGATTTAATTACACACACACAAACATGTAACACACACATAAACATAATGTGTGTACATGCATGTGTGTGCGCGTGTGTGTGTGTGCGTGATGGAAATAGAACAGCACTATCTGATAGAAGAAAAGGTCAAAGCAGATGAAGCAGGAAGGATGGGGCTGGCTGTGGGAGGTGAACAAGATACAATGATATATATTAAATACTTCATATTGGCTCATACTAACTAAATTTTTAATTGAAAAAGTAAAGATTCCCCCAAACCATTACTTCCTACGGCTCTCTGCAAAAATCTTAGACCTAACCTCAAAGTGCGGTGATGCCCGCCCAGCAAACGCCCCTAAGAAGAGGACAGAAGGCCAGCCAAGGATTAGTGCTTGGAAAATTTAAAAAATTCTCAAAACCCAATGAGAAAGTAAACAAACAACCCAACTGGAAAATAGATGAAACCAGAGTGTTTCACAGAAGACACAGAAGGAAAATAAAGAATTATCGAGAAATGTGACATTGTCTGTTGCAATGCACAAGTGTGTGAAGCCGGGAGCATCCTCTGATACATGTCACTTTAGCTGAGGGAAGGGACCTCAGCTGGATCAGCAGTGAGGGCTGCTGAGGATGTGGGGTGTTGGGACACTCAGAGTTGCTTGTGGGCACCGAATATCGCAGACACTCTAAAGAGTTTGTCAGCTCCGCATGAACCTGAATATGCAAGTGGCAGGCGATGCAGCAACTGTGCTCTCGGGCACGTCTCTCAGAGTAGTGATAACTTATATTCACACTGAATCCTGTACACAAGTGTTTATCACAGCTTGGTTCATGATAACGCCAAGCTGGGAACAATGCACGTGTCCTTTGGTGGGTGGGTGCTTGAGTAAACTGTGTGACACACCCTAATGTGGAATAGTACCTAGTAATCAAAGTAACAAATTTACATAGCCTTGTGTGTGCACGTGTACATTTGTGTGCATGTGTGTGCATGTGCACATGTGTGTGTGTGTGTGTGTGCCACATGAATGCAGGTGCCCAAGGAAGCCAGAAGAGGATGCTGGGCCTCCTGGATCTGGAGTTACAGGCCGTTTGGTCTTCTGCAAGAGCAGTATACGACCTTAACCACTGACCCATCTGTCCCAGTGTTCTTTGTTCCTGTAATTTTTATTTATTTATTCACTTTACATCCCAATTGCTTCATGTCTTCCTTATCCCCCCTCACACAGTCCCTCCCTGCATCCTTTTTTCTTTCTTCTCTGAGAGAGTGGAGTCCCCCCACTCACACCCCCATAGTATCTGCCCACCCTGGCACATTCTTGTCAGGGCTAGATGCATTCTCTCCTACCGAGGCCAGACAAAGCAGTTCTGTTGGGGAACGGATTCCACATACAGGCAACAGCTTTTGGGATAGTCCTCGCTCCAGTTGTTCAGGACCCATAAAAAGACCAAGCTGCACATCTGCTACATCTGTGTAGGGGCCCTAGGTACAGTCCATGTATGCTTTTTGGTTGGTGCTTCAGTCTCTGAAACCTCCAAGGGTCCAGGTTAGTTGACTCTGTTGGTCTTTCTGTGGAGTCCCTATCCCCTCTGGGGCCCTCAATTATTCCAGCTCTTCCATAAGAGTCCCCAAGCTCCATCCACTGTTTGACTGTGGGTATCTGCATCTGTCTGAGTCAGCTGCTGGGTGGAGCCTCTCAGAGGACAGATATGCTAGATTCCTGTCTGCAAGCATAACAGAGTGTCATTAGTAGTATCAAGGATTAGTGCTTGCCCAGGGGGTGGGTCTCAAACTGGGCCAGTTATTGGTTGGCCATTCCATCAGTCTATGGTCCATCCCCTGTCCTTGCATTTCTTGTAGACAGAATAAATTTTGGGTGGACAGTTTTGTGGATGGGTTGGTATTCCTATTGCTCAATTGGGGTTCCTGACTGGTTATAGGAAGTGGCCTCTTCAGGTTCCATATCCCCAATATTGTGAGTCTCAGCTAAGGTCACCCCCATTGACTCCTGTAGTTTTAACAGTTGAAAAGCTGATGAAAACAGAATATGGAGGTGAATGGGCTGTAGGAATTTGTCTTTTTCATTCATAATTCCCATGAATTTCATTCAAGGTCACTTATGTTTGTCCCTTTTAATCTCAATAAACATCAGAAAACTGGATTGTTTCTCAGCGCCATGGCAATCCAGGTTTGCACATGGGAGGCAGTGACCAACAGTAAGCTTCCTCTGCAGGTGCTAAGGTCAGTGTGAGGGAGGCGTAGTTGTTAGGGACTTGTTGTCTATGGTGACTGTGCTGGCAGACACATGAGTGTACACATGTGACTGAATCACTGAGAGTTGAACTGGGACATCACACAGTAATGACCACAGCGGTCTGGGTCTGTGAGCCCTGAACAGAGGCAGATAGGTCCAGGTCAGTTTTCTGGACATGTCATTGGCTCCATTTTGCTGAGACTGCTGAAGAGATGAGGATAGGGTACCTGGGATTATTCTATGTGATTTCTATAATCAGTCCCACATTTAGAAACACTTTTAAAGGGGTGCTGAGTCCTGTGGTGAGAGCAGCCACCTCCAGGGTGTCTCTCAATAGAAATGTCTGATTAAGGGAGGAGTATGTTTTTGGTAATTTGTGTCTGATTAGTGTAGTCTTGGGTGCTCATGCCTGCCTCCTTAGTCTCTCCTTTACAGGACCCTTGATCTTGTCCACTGAAAATCTTAAGTTTTAATAGAGTAAGAGAAAGTATTTACATAAGATAAAAGGGAAATAATTTGTATATATAAGGACCGATGTTGTTATTCAAACATTTTATATCTCGCCTCCTTAATGTAAACCTTATTGCTGATACTTCTTTCTTAATATTTTTATGATGAAAAGATTTATGTAACAATAACATGAGTGGAGGACACACAGTCATGGAGTGTTCCTGGGATATGCTATCTATCTATCTATCTATCTATCTATCTATCTATCTATCATCCATCTCTTATCTATCATCTATCATTTATCTATTTATCCATCTATCCATTGACCACCCATTTATTATTTATCATCTATCATTTATCTATCATCTGTCCATTTATCCATCTGTCTATTATCTCTATCTATCTATCTATCTATCTATCTATCTATCTATCTATCTATCTAATCAAAGTCTTATTATGTAACTCTGGATGGCCTAGAACTTGATGTGTAAACCAGGATGCCCTTAAATTAACAGAGATCCACCTACCTATCTCTGTCTCCCAGTTCCTGGGATTAAACGTATATGCTACTCTGCCAGCTTGCACCTCCAGCTTGATGGTCGGTTTTGATCTGTTAACTTGTAATCTAGACTCACTTCAGAAAATTTCATTTGAGGGACTGTTTAGATCAGACTGGCCCAAGGACATCTCTGTGAGGTATTGTCTTGGTTATTAACTGACCTAGCCCACTGTGGGCAGCACCATTCCCTAGGCTGACCCCTGAACTGTGTAAGAGTACGAGAAAGCTAGCAGGGGAGGAAGCAGGCAGCATCAGTGCAGTCATCTCTCCCTGCTTTTGACTGTAACTGTGGTTTGGCCAGATGTCTAGTTCTCGCTTCAGTGCCTCCCTGCAATTATGGACTGAAACCTGGAATTGTAAGCCAAACAAATCCTTTCCTCCCTGTGTTGCTTTTGGTCAGGATGTTTTATCACAGCAACAGAAATGGAACTCAGACGGGAAATAACCTGACAGCGTGAATCAAAAAAGGATCTGAAAATAACCACGATGGAAAATCCCTTAGCCCAGCAATTCATCCTCTAGGAATTTATCCTAAGAAAATAATTGGACAAGCACGGAAAGATGCATGTGTGTTTTGCTAACGAGGACTGCATGCACTAGCGGAAAATGGGGAGAGAGCAAAGCATTTGAAATGGAAAACTGGCTAAACATGTTGGGGAAACAATTGAGACAGATATGGCCATTAACAATGCCAAGGCTACTCTAACAGATATGTCCATTAACAATGCGATGGCTGCTCTGTTAGAGGGAGGCTGTTCTCATACCGTGTGCTTGTGCTCTGGTGCTTGAATGAGTTGTATTTCTTTGTAAAATGTCAAGGCTGTGTGTGCATTCCTACAGCAGGATGGAGAGAAACTCTAACTGGCTTAAATATGAGTATGCCGGCTTATTATGCATTAAGAGATATACCCCTTTGGGTATTTTGTAATTATTTTCCATAATGATTACTTATGAACATAAAGATAATAAAGTCTCTCGAGTTATTGTTATGAGAAAATCTTACTTCGTTATCATCTAAATTTCTCAGTTTTGTAAGTTTATGGCACGGAGAAACCCGAATGGAAGTAGCGGTATTCACTGAGATACTATGAAGATAGAAAACCCAGTTCCAAGTGCACGATGAGATCACCTTGCATTCAGCTGACCCTGTGGCTGCTCCTGGCAGAAGCTCAGGGAATATGGGAAGGTCATGCCCATTAAAGAGATGGTTGGGGTCCATGCCAGAAGACAGGCATTGAGTTAGGCCAGAAGGAGGGAATTGCCCTGTTGAGTTAGGTCAAGAGCCAGATGTTGATGTGAGCCCTTGGCAGGCAGGAAACACACACACTACAGTCTATGGTGTTGGTTATTTTTCTATTGCTATGTTAAAAGACCATGGCCAAGGAAACTTATGGAAGGGTTTGGGGTCCGTGGCTTTAGAAGATTAGAGTTCCTAATGGTGGGGCCTCATGGCAACAAATGGCAAACATGTTGGTTAGAGCTGGGACCTGAGAGGTAAGCGCTCATTTCTGGAACTACAAGCAGAAAAGCAGAAAACAAAGAGCCAGAACCAGGGATCATATGGGGTTTGAACACCAGACAACATGATGCTTGTCATAGTGAGAAGCTAGCTCTTGCTCTGTCAGAGGTGACATGGGGGTCCCCCTGGAGTAGAGGTAGGGGACAATTTCTAGCCTCCAAGCTCAATGTGTTCTCTGGGCCTGGTTCCACCGACACAGCAAGCAGGAGGTTGCAGGCTGCAGGGGGCGCAGTGAGTGGGTGTGGCTGGCTTTGGCCATTGGTGAGTTGGTCTGTGTCCTTGACCTGAACTTGAGGAACTGTCTCATGCTTCTTGCTTGCGTCAGGGTTTCTGTGAGCTGGTAGAAGACACAGCAGGATAATAGCCACAACTGATTGCCCAAGAGGAAATCCTGCTTAATATTTAATATGCAATATCTGTGCCTTTGCCTTATGGGCCATGTGGATTTAACTGTGGGAGCTCCAGTTTGGTAAGGAGATCACAGCAACCCTGGCCTCCTTTGAAGGCTGCTTATCTCCAGCAAGTCCCCACTCCCGCCCTCTCCAGCTCCTTCTGGCAGGGGTTTCACTTACACAGCTCCCCAAGGCCATGCTCCCTGCTCCCAGCCCTATTGGTGAAGGAGTCTTTGCTTCAGTCACCAGATCAAAGCCACCAGACACCAGCTGCATAGCCCACTGTGCTCTGTCCTTCCACCGGATTTGGGCCTGGCTTTGTTCACGAGGAGTCAGCCTTCTATGGGATCATCTGAATTAGAAATGGCCCAGTCATGGAGAACTCACCCAATGCCCCTTGCCCCTGCTAAGACCTTAACAGAAAACTGGGCTTACAGCTGCACACTTCCTTAATCCAGAAGCTCAGCCAGGAAAGGTGAACCTGAGCTCTAGGCTCCTTCACCATTAGGCCCTCTGTGAGGATGTTTTGTTAGGTTCCTCTTGAGGGTCCTGGGTGTGGCTAGGGCCCTGCTTCTCCTGAGACTACCTTGAACTCAGTAAAGGAGATTGATCTCCAGGTGAGTGGCTCTGTCCATGCAAAGTGAAGGGAGAGACACATGCCTGCCTCCATTCCCTTTCCCTCCTGCATGAGCTGGGACATCAACTCTTAACCTTTGGTGCTCAGAATAGCACCTACTAAAAAGCAGCTGCTGTAGGTCTCAGGCCTCACCCTGGTGGGAACCTTCCTGGTCTCCAGCTGCAGCTGCAGACAGTGGGACTCAGCCTCCGAGACCACAAGAGCATTTCTCCTCTGTCCTCTCTTCCTTCTCTGCTTCCCTCTTCCTTTCTTCCCCATCTCAACCTCTCCCCTATGCTCATTCTCTCTTCCTCTGCATCTCTCTCTCCCTCCTTCCATATCTCTCTGCCTTCACAGCTTTTCAGCACAGCTCAGCCTTTCTCTCTCCCTCTCCCTCCCTCTTTCTCTCTTCCCATACCCACCCCACTCCTCCTTCCCTGCTTACCCTCCCCAAAGTTTACCTCTTCCTCTCACAATACCCCTTCCCTTCTTTCTCTGTAATATTGTCTGCACCCCCCCCCCCACATTCTGTCTCTCTGGAAAATTCTGAGTAATGTCCCCACCAGTAAAGAATCAAGAACTGGCTTTTCTGCACGTGTGAACTCCCTGACCCATGTGCTTTGCCCAGAGAGCATCAGTCAGCAGTTCTCAACGGATGGATGTGTGATGGGTGGTTAGCCTTTCCTACCCAGAGCACAGGTCTCTCTGAGGGAAAGGGCTTAGAGAAGAGCGGGCTCCCAAGTACATGGGAAAGCATGGTCCTCACGGAAGAGACTGTGTGGTGGGGATCTGCTCTGCATGTTAAATATGAAATAAGAGTCCTCTTGGGTATCCCCTTCCTCAAGCACCAATTCAATAGAAGCCTCTTGGAGCAAGCATCTTCCTGGGAATCCATTTATATCTAGGTGTGACAGAGAATTCTGGTTCTCTGCCGGATCAGGAGATCTTAGATCAGGACACAACCCTGCCCGAGTGACTGCTTTGGGCCTTGTGCTGACACATCTGACACCTGGTTCCCAGCCTGGAGAGTCAGACTTAGCTACTCCAGGAGTCCACTGGCCCAGAAGCCAGAGCATTTAGAGGGGTGTTAATGGCCATGGTGGCTAGCCTAGAGGAAGGATTGTGGCACAGGACAATCCTGGTGCTCTTAGAAGCAAGAGAGCTCCTCCCACGGGATAGAGAACTCCTCCTAGGGACAGAAAGTCCTCTCAGGAAAAGACAGTCCTCCCAGGGAAAGAGAGTCCTCCTAGGGACAAAGAGTCTTCCAGGAAACAAAGAGTCCTCCCAGGGTATAGAGAATCCTCCCAGGGAATGGGAGTCCTCCCAGGGAATGGGAGTCCTTCCAGGAGTGATGATGATGATCTTTCTACTTGGCAGGAAATTGGCCTAGTGTGGCTTCCGTGCACACACCCATCCTATCATCTGGAGCATACTGATGAACGACAGTGAATCAGGAACGACAGTGAATGTGATATCTGAGCCCAATACCAGCCACCTGAAGCAAGCTGGCCTCAGGAAAGCCATATATGTGTGATGTTCTCATTCCAACAATGTCCCACAGTCACGCCCACCCCCACAGTGACACCATGTCTGGTGTATCCGAATCGTTTTTATGTCCTCTGCCTGACACAACATTAACATTTGATAGTAGCCCTTAAAAAAATGTAATTACACAAACAAATTAAGATGACGTCGTGTTACCAATCAGAGGATGGTAGTAGCTTCAGCGATCCGGTGTTGCCTGAGAGTCTACAAATTACTCAGCCTGTCAGGGGCTGAGACACTACCCTTGTTGCTTCATCTTAAATAATTGAAAACTGCTCTTTTCCATGAGCAAACAGCTGTCTCCCTCTTTGATGCTATCCCTCCCGGTACTGAGCTTAGCAGACCAGCTTGCCGTGGGTGGGTATGGGACTGTGTGACAGGGATGGGGGGAGTGGATGGGAGGTGCTGCGTTGTAAGCCAGGTGAGGCCAGGGTTTGTTGGTCTGTGCTGTGGGTTAGCTGGGAAGAGAGGCCAAGATCCACAGGAGCCCGCAGGAGCCCGCAGGAGCCCGCAGGAGCCCGCAGGAGCCCGCAGGAGCCCGCAGGAGCCCGCAGGAGCCCTCTACCCCATGGGGCAACAGGACCCGGAAGCCCGGAGTAGAGAGGCAAGCAGATATAGGGAGAACATGAGTGCCCTCCGTCAGGAACAATGGGAACTAAATAAAGAATATGAATGGACTATCCCCAATTTTCTAACAATTGCTTTTGCCTTCAGAGCTCTAGGAATTAAATTTGGATACACCACCACCAGGTGGCAGCATGCACTCTTAAAAGTATGTTTTGTTCAACTTCGTCCTCCCTGGGGTGAAGAGAGTCTGAGAGTCGCAGGCATTGTGGAGTGGCAGAGCTCAGAGGCTCACAGAGCAATGGGAACTTGTATTTTACGATCTTTCCCTAATGACAGATAAGGGATTGGTCGATTTTAATCACAGGATGATAGTTAACAAAGGAAAAAAAAACCTCATCTAACACAAACCTGTAATTCTTTATTATTATACTTATTAAAACTAATGAAAATAAATAACAAGATAGCTGTTAAGTACACAAGAAATAATATTGTGATTAGTTATTAAATGAAGCAAAGATTTCCAAATACCTCTTAGCTTATGTGACCAAAACTGCAGGACAAAGCAAGAACCTTGTATACAGACTACAAAAAGAGCTTTTCTGTTTGACATAGAAACGGGCGTTCCTCCCCACAGGCTGGGGCAGGGCTCTCTGAGCATTAAAGCTGGTTTACCCAGGTTGTACTGAGCCTCTCTGCCGGTGCCTGCCCCATATTCCAAATGTCTCAGCCGTCGCTTGCCTCTAAGGAACCTTTTATGCAATGCTCTCCGCCAACACAGACTCCGATCTTGTATTCAGACACCCTCTACTCTTAAGAACTATAACTTGCCAGGCAGCTTCGGCGTTAAGGGCTAGGGCAGGGGAGTATGGTGTCAACCTCCTAACTCTACACATGGTTCAGCGGCTTCCTGGTCTCTGGCCAATCAAACCTGAGGCATCTTGTCTCTGGTCCCTGCTCAGTTTCTTGTTAAAAGAGACCGAGGGGAGAAGGAGATCCTGCGACCATGTCGTCCGCCCTCAGCACAGCCCGCTTGCTGTCATCTTCTCTCAACCATTCCCACTCGGCACAGAACATGAAATGCAGAGAGCCTCGCTGTCTTATGACACTGTCACACATCCTCCCAGCATATCCCCCTCTGGCGTCTCCCTTGTTACTCTTGCTGCCGTTGTACTGAGTAAGATTCCAGGTGCTGCTATTTAACCAACATAGCTTAAGACTCTTTTGTGTTCAGGTGGCTGGTGTTTGCCAGGAAAATCACAATAAAGGCTTCTAACCCCTGAGCAGTCAAGTCCATTTCCATAGTCACTCTCTGACATCTTTATCGATTCCATTGGCAACAAACCCAACCCAGAATGCACCCGGTTCTGCTGAAAGTGTCGCTGTGGAGGACAGCTTTCCGTAGCTCTGACTGCTGGGCCCAGCAGCACACATGTTTACAATGTCTCGTGTGTTGACGGATGCCTTCCAATTGCACGTTATCCCCACTTGCTAGCTTGCCAGATGCTTCCAGAAGTATCTGAGGACGACAGTTTCATTAGGGTGCCGCCTGCACTAGGTATTTCCATTAAACACATTTTAATGCTACTTTAATAGGCAAAGGGGACCGGCTGCCTGGCTTCACTTCCATCCATCAGGTGAAGTGCCCCCAATCTCCACCAACAGCAGGAACATCATGTCTCAGGAGATGCCCGACAGCTGTCCTCCCCGGGGAATGCCAGGTGTGACTCTGCTTCTTTCTGCCATTGGAAAACAGACTTCTCATCCTTTAAACTCCACGAAGGAGTCTGCCTGCCCTCTTCCTGTCCCCAGTGCAAGCTCAGCAGGTGACAGTAGCCGGCCCCTCCCACTCTCTTACCTGGTATGGTGCAAGCTGTGTATGCTTCAGAGGCTTAGCAAACTTGAGGCCTAATCTAAAGCAACTCCACAGTGAGACCTCAACAGTTTCAAAGCCAGCAGAGGAACCAAGAACAAAGCTGTGGGAAACCTCACATCTCTCTCTCTCATTTTTCAAGTGTTCAAGTAGGAAGCGAGCCCAACAACTGGACAGCCGGGTGGCCAATCCTGTGGCTTCAGATTACCAAGCCTTGTGGGAGGAGTCAGTCATGGGATTTGTCCCTTGGCACACCACTGGACTCAGAGAAGGGAGACACTACATGGCTGCTAAAACAGGAATCTTTGTATTTTAATGTCATCTGTCTTTCTAAGCAGTAGGAAGAAATGGGAAGCTCTTGGGTCCTTCAGGGTGCTGGTAAAACATTCTTAATGCCAGAGTCATCATTCATTAGCAGGTACGGTTTTAGAACCTAGATGGTGCCAGACACAGAGCTCCCCCAAGGATGAAGGTAAAAAGGGGGTCAGATAGGGATGCCAGATAGTGATAGGGAATAAGGAGGCAGGCTAGTCACAGTCCCATTAGAATGGGTGTCTCATGCACTGCTCAAGCACACCTTACAATCCCAGGGCCTAGAAGAGCTGCTGAGATGTGGGTTGCTAGGCCACTGTGGCTCTGGTGAAGGCAGGGATGTGTGTTTTGACACATTCCTAGGTGTTTCTGATACTGTTAGGATCACAGACTGAGAACCACTGCAGGGAGTCAAAATGACAATAGCTTCCAGGTATTGGGCACTTGCCTGTGTCTGGTATGCTGCTGGGAACTGGCACATGTGCTTTCTGACCAAGCCGGCGCCCAAGATGTAGTTGGCAGCCTTTGTTTCTGAGACAAACTCTTACAACACAGGTTCTGGTTGGCCAGCTTGGGCAAGATAGGTGCTGTGTCTGACTCTACCTCTCTGTCTGTGGGGCTGACCTCAGACTTCCATATTGCCCTTCAGGTCTTCCCATTCTCAGAGACATCACTCTGACTCCTTAGGGGTCCTTGTCCCCACTGTGAATGAAACCTGAGGCCCATGAGTCCACTGTCAACTTATGCCTGCCACTTTGTTGGGTGGTACCGAGGCCTCTCAGAGAGAAAGCCTGTTATCTGGCCCCACTTGGTGGGGAATTACTACCATGTCACTTAGTGTCTCCCTGTGTAGCTCTGCCACCCACACATGGTCACTGCGAAGACCTCAAACAGGTCTCTTATAAAGATCAGCTAAATAGAAAAGAAAAGCCTCATTTTGCCTTCCTAAGTTCATATTTGTGTTGTGATAAAAACACATCTGGGCCAAGAGCAACCATAGGGATGAAGAGGCTTATTCTGCTTAAGATTTGATCTGAGGTTACAGACCATGTCTGTGGAAAGTCAAGGCAGAAACTGTAACACTGAGTCTGATCACAGCCATGGTTGGTCAAGAGCGAGAAAGGAATGCTACCGTACTGTCTGCTTGCTCGAGTCTGTTCTCTTACACAGTTCAGGACCCAGTCATGAAACTGTGCTTCCCACATCAGTGATCATCAATACAGTCCTCCACAGACAGCCTGAGCTGGACAATTCCTCATTAAAACTCTCTTTCCTGGAGACTCTAGATTATGTCAAATTGGAAGCTTAAACCATAGTGACGGTTTATAATCTTGGTTGCCAACCTGAGAGCATCTGTAGCCAACTAGAATGCAAACTGCTGGGAAGGCCTGAGAGATATTTCCTTGATTGGATTATCTGAAGCAAGAAGATTCACCCTTGATGTAGCCGCACCTCTGGCAGCAGCCAAGAGGAAGGAAGGCAGGGAGGCAGGGAGGCAGGGAGGCAGGGAGGCAGGGAGGCAGGGAGGCAGGGAGGCAGGGAGGCAGGGAGGCAGGGAGGCAGGGAGGCAGGGAGGCAGGGAGGCAGGGAGGCAGGGAGGCAGGGAGGCAGGAGAAGGAAACTGCTCTTTGCCTGCTTGCCTTCTGTTCTCGATAGCAAATCCATCTATCCTGCTGCAGCTTTCCTCCACTGACATAAGAACCAACTTCTTCAGAACTCCAGTGTCAACTAAAGACCAGAAGCTCTCCAGTGTGAAGCACAGTGAATCTCAAGCAGCTTCATCCAGGCATTTTATGGCAGTGTGAGGGGCACAGCTAACCTACAGGGACTTCCTGTCAATGCTCCACTTTTGGTTTTGATGAGAACACCATGTGGGACTCATCCTAGCTCCTCTGTCAGTGTGTGTAGGGTTCCCCTCCCCCTACCATCTTTTTCAAGGGTTTTTTTTTTTTTCCTTTGTCTTGGGTATATGGCATGTTGGCTGCTGTGCTTTGGTACAGATCAGTAATGCTGGGCTGTGACAATCCAGATTCAACTGTCTCTCAGGAATCCACGACATTGACCCACCCTGTGGAGAGAAGACACCATGGCAGTAGACTCGAGTAAATGGTGACTTGGCTTGTGGTTGCAGTTTAGGCTGCAACAGCTCCATGGACAATGGCTATCCCCATCCGAGCAGGGAGAGAAAAGGGCCAAAAAAACCAGAGACTGAACACGTGGGTCATTTCAAAATTACTGTAGGATGAGGACAGACGGGTCTCTAAACGACCGGACTCTACTATTGTGTTTTTATGGGTAGAAAACTGCACACTTTTAGTGTCATTGTGGTGACTCAGTGCCCAGCGTGGTTAATCCCCTGCATGTGGCACAAGGACAGAGACAAAGAAGGGCAGTGAGCCCAGATCTTCCATAGGTTGAGGAAAGGCTGTCGGGTTTTAGCATTTCCTTCTTGTTGGAGCTTTGGTGGGAGACCTCCAAGCCGCTTACACTTGACAGATTGGATTTGAACTCTCTTTACAAGTCAAGAGCAAAGCCCACTTTTGCGTGTTTGCCAGCACGTCACCTAGCCACTCTTTCAGAGGATAGCTTTGGGCCTCATTTGAAGTATTTTCCAACTGTACAGGAGAGGCAATTTCCTTCCAGAAGTTACTATGTGCACCTCAGTGCTTTGCCAGGGCTGGCAAAGGAGACAGAATTAATTCACAATAAAGCTTTCTGGGAAATAACACTAAGGGGCAAAGATCACAGGAGGCCAGAAGAGTCACTTCCTGCTGAGTTATTTATTGGATCCATTACTTGACGGAACCCCTGACATTTTCATATTCTGCAAATGATCTCCTTCTAGCCCTTAGGCTTTGTCTTCTGAGAGCTGTACAAGTAAGGTCTCAGACAACACGCTCTATTAAAACACTTCGACACAAATACATTAAAAAAAATTGATGCGTCTTTGCAATATATCGGGATTAAGATACATTTTTCAAGACATTCCTAAAGATTTTCCCCCCACAGCTCTTCCCCCCAGGCAGTCCTGCCCCCAGGATCTATAACAGTCTTTTCAGATTGTGTGTCCTCTGTAATGCTTGCAAGCTCCAAATCACAGGCAGGTTGTTAAAAACTGTGCCCGGAGGCCTCTCTCAGCCCGTTAAGACTTATACATGTTTTGTTTGGTTGAGAGGAATAAAGCAATTAAATCAGAAGGGCTCTGTTTATATGGGAGACAGCATAACATCCCTGGTGCTGCCTTGCAGCACAGAGAAGAGACACAGGGAAAGAGGAGCAAGCCTTCTAGAGCCTTCTCTGGTCCCTGAGCTTCATTCTCCCCAGTCATGTGCAGGGCGGGAAGAAGGCTCAGTTGATGAGTTCCAAGGGCCTCAGGCAAAGGAAAGTCTGAGGCCGTGGAACACAGGCTGTTAGGGACCCAGGAGCTTCAGAAGAGAAATAGAAGTCCATTTCAGATATTTGAACTTAATGAAACTCTGATGGTAACAGTGGCAGTTGGCAGTGCATGATGGGCCACCAGGGACACTCCAGGAGAGCTGTGTTCCTGCAGGGCTTCAAGCTTCTCAGGCTGGAAGAATTTGTTTTGACTAATGGCGTTGTCTATAGAAACCATACACCAGCTCCCTCTGACAAGCCTGGGAAGCATCTTCCGCTGGCCACCCCTGTGTCGTTCTCCCAGGAACACCGGAAGCTCCCTGGCTCCGGCTTGCCAGCCCATTCCTCATCCCCCACCATAACTTGTCTTACACCAGCCAAGCCGTCAAGGCAGTGATCCAGACGGGGCAGCCAGAGCAAGCCACAGAAATTTATCTCTGAAGCCTCCAATGACTGCACTTTGGCAGAGAACAAGTGATTTGAATTATTACTGCATTCTCAAGGTTTTTGTTGCACCGCTGAGCTGATCTGCTCGTTGTAACATCGTGGGAGTCTCAGATGCAACAGGTCTAAACTAGAACCTTGGGTGGCGCTTTCCATGATTCGTTTGTCTCTGCACTGGCTTCTCTCTCTCTCTCTCTCTCTCTCTCTCTCTCTCTCTCTCTCTCTCTCTCTCTGATATGTTTATAAAAAGATAAAGAGATATAGAATATGTTCTATGGGGGTGTGGTGAGGTATGGGGGAAGGGAATGTCTCTGTGGGCCCATTGCGAGGCATCCCTTCCCCTTGAGGGACCAGCCACACAACGAGACGATATAGTATAGAATAGAGTTTATTCAGGGCATTGGGAGGGGAGTTAAGAGTGTAGTAGAGGCAGAGAAAGGCAGAGAGAAGGATAGAGTAGAGGAGTAGAGGCTGGCCATGAACACTTGGAGAGAGCGGGGAGGGAAGGGGTGAGGGGATAGAGAGGGACCAAGAAGGCAAGAGAGCAGGAGATCAAGAGAACAAGAGAGAGAGAAGGGGGCAAGCAGCCCCTTTTATACTGGGTCAGGTAACTGTGGGAAGGAGCATACCTGGCTGTTGCTAGGTAACTGTGGGGGGTGGAGTTTAGACAGAATGCTAACCTGTGTGTGTGTGTGTGTGTGTGTGTGTGCACCTGTGTATCTGTGCCTGTTCCTCATTCTTCCTGAGCTATCCACCTTGTTTTCCTGATCCAGGGTCTCTCATTGGTCTAGCCCTTTCCTATTAGACTGAGCTGGCTTGTTTGCAAGCTGGGGGATCCTCATGTCTCTGCCTCCCCAACCTCAGATCCCAAGCAGAGGCCACTACACAGGTTATTTACATGGGTTCCAGGGATCAATCGAGTCTTCATGCCCACGTAAAGTGAGAACTTAAGGGTTCTTTGGAAAGTCAGTTGGATGGTGTTTTGCTGGGGCACCAGCAAAGTGAAGGAACGTTTGGTTAAAGTGGACACAGGTGTGAAAGGCTAAGGCCGACTCCTGAAGGAATGTTTCGCTGAAGCAGACACAGGAGAGAGGATGTTCTGCTAAAGCAAGTATTCGAAAAGACATGTGAAGAAAGATTCTTTGCTGACAGCACACATGTATTGGTCCGCCTTACATTGCGTTGTTGAGCTGCATTTGTCGGGATGCCATAGAGAGAAATGCATCAAAAAACTTCTAGTGGTGTGCTGTGCTGCAGCTCGTTGCCACTTCCACAGACTTGGGCTGATTGGATGCACGTGCTGAGGCAAGGCACATGGAGGACACTGATGTTTGGAGGGCATAAATAGGACTCCACAGAGTGATGGAGACAAAGCTTGACTTGCTGGTACAGCTAGCTCTGCAACGCTTGTGGGTCCCTCATCTTTGCTGAGCTTTGCTCTCTGAGAGAGGCACAGCTGAGAACTTCTCCTGGTGTTCCTGTTGGTCCTTCCTGCTGACTCGAGCCTAGGCTGAGGCCTGGCTGTCTCTGCTAGGTCTTGTCACCACTGCTGCTATCCCACACTACTGAACTGGACTGGGACTGCTGGTGTATCCATGAAGTGTTTGCGAGTGGATTGAGCTGCCACTGCCTGCTGACCTGTGAACTGAACTCTGATTTCTAGACAACACAGACAAGAGTTGATCCAAAGAACCTTTCAAAACAGGCCCACTTCCCCTGTTTCCTTTCTTTTCCATTACCTCTGATGGGTGGTGGATTAAAAGGGAGGTTAAAGTGTTTAAGAAGCATTATTATTAAAAATAGGATTGGAAAAAAATTAAAGTTATACCCACGTGACAAACACTTTATGAACTATGTTGTCTCTCAAGGCCCTGCAATTACCCTTTCTTGTTCTACATTTCCCTCTAAGTTCTAGTAACAGCCCCTCCCGCTCTAGACCTCAGCTCACAAGGAAATTGCCCAGGCTCACTATGCTGCAGTTCATCTGCTGAAGCGTTATCCTAACCCCTGTGGGACTGGATTAGGACACAGGGCTTTGAGGAGGTGCCCTAGTGTCAACCTTAGACACCTGACAGAAGATTCTTGGCTGGAGGATTCCCTAGATCAAAATGGCTTGTGCTGTGTCTGTGGGAGACTGTCTTAATTATTCATTTGCAGGGGAGGGTCCAGCTCATGATGGGCAGCAACATCCCTAGATAGGTGGTCCTTAGTTGTTCAAGAAAGCTAGCCAAGCATGAGTCCATGAAACCCAGAGGCAACCTTCCTTCGTGGTTTCTGCCTCACACCCCTGCTTTAGTTCGTGCCCCAGCTCCACTCAGTGATGGACTGTGACCCAGAAATCTCTCTTTCTAGAAGCTCACAGAGAAGAAAGACTCATGAAGACACACTGGGAAGGTGGAGCGATCTGCAAATCTGAAGAAGGGCCTTCTCCAAGCCCAACCACTCTGCTTCCATATGTAAAGTTACCTGGGCAGACAGAGGTGTGAGAAGTTAAATGTTGGTGGTTTAAGCATTTTGTTATATCAGAGTGAGTTGGTTAGCACCCTAGGGTTTTGTTATGGGGGGGGGGATGTCTTCCAACTCTAGTCTTCTTGAAGGAGTGAATTCAGTCAAGAGCAGAAGCAACTTTGAGTGTCATTTGTCAAGAGCTGAACACCTTGGAGACAGTTTGAACTGGCTTTTATTTATCAAAGACAATACTCCAAAGAGGGAGTGGAACAGGCTGCCCATGTAAAGGATCTGCCCAGTGGAATTTGAAAGAAGATTTTTGTGACTATTTCTGAGGTGGGCGGCACAATCATGGCGTCAAGAGACTCTTCTCTCCCTAAGCCTTGATGAACTAATTTCTTCTTCAGAGTATTTCTTTCCATCATCCTCATACAAGAAGGATGTCAAAGGAACACTCTAAGTGATCCATGTCAGAGCCATGGAAGGCACAGACCCTCTGCTGCCGCACATGCGGGTGGACAAATGTTCCGATAATTACAGACAGAACGACATCACTGTGGCTTCAAAGATGGTTAACCACAGATGGTCACAGCCACCAAGACCACACTGCAGGTCGTCCTGGCTGTCCCTGTCCAGCCCCTTGCCTGCCTGGTGTCTATTTGCTTCTCATGTACTTCATCATGGCCCCTAAGTCCTCCTATGAATCTGTGACTCTCAGCACCGACAGAAAAATATCTCTTTCCTCTCTGGTGCTCCTTTCCCTGTCCCCAGCAGCATCACAGGGCAAGGTAGCTGAGCAATAACTATTGACCAACAGTACTTTAAGGGCACTGGAGCGATAGCTCAGGCCGTGTGGTTCAAGCAGGGGGACTAGCACCCATATGAGATCCCCAGCACCCATGGAAACACTTGAGTGTCATGGTATCCTGCCTGTAATCCTAGCACTTAGGATATGGAGACAGCATACCTGGAGCAAGCTGGCTTACAAGACTAGCCAAACTGGCAAACTCTAAATTCAAGAGAAAGGCTCCGCCTTATATGTGAGGTAGAGAGCAAGTGAAGAAGATACTAGATATCAATGTCTGGCTTCCATATACAGACACGTGCACAAATACACACAGAAACACACATGCAGACACACACACAGAAACACACATGTAGACACACACACAGAAACACACATATAGACACACACACAGGACACATACAGGAATGTACATGCAGATGCATGCACACCCAGGAACTCACATATAGACATACACACACAGGAATATACATGCAGACACACACACACAAACACACACACACAGGAATATACATGCAGACACACACACACAAACACACACACACAGGAATACACATGCAAACACACACACACAGGAACACACAGAGGAACACATATGCAGACACACACACAGGAACACACATGCAGACACACACACAGGAATGCACATATAGACACACATACAAGAACACACAGAGGAACACACATGCAGACACACACACAAGAACACACAAAGAAACACACATGCAGATATATACACACACAAGAACACACAAAGAAACACACATGAAGATATATACACACACAAGAACACACAGAGGAACACACATGCAGACACACACACAAGAACACACAAAGAAACACATATGCAGATATATACACACACAAGAACACACAGAGGAACACATGCAGACACACACACACACACAAGAACACACAGAGGAACACACATGCAGACACACAGAGGAACACACATGTAGATACACACACATACAAAGAACACACACACAGGAACACTCATGCAGACACACACACACAAACACCCAAGCACAAGTACATAAGAAAAAGCACTTGGAAGATGTTGAGCGGTATAGATGGTTTTAATATCAAAGCTTCCTGGGTCTGTAAGAACTTGTACAACACCAAAAGCCCCGCATGTGACCTTCCTGGATCTTCTGAGAAAGTGCAGAGGAAGGCAGCCGCAGGGCTCTTGGGAGAGTTGACTTGTCTCAGAGCAGAAGCTGGAGCAGAGGGAAGCCTAACCCTCGGTTTCCTGTGTGGGGAGGGCACTTTGAGGATCTGATCCATAAACGATAGGCAAAAAGACAAACTGAGACAAAGACAAGGCTGCGAAGTGGGAAGGAAACAAAGAGCAGAGGAAGTGGAGCGGATGAGGCAGGGGCATGAGCAATAGCATTGTTAGACCAGAGCAGCTGGACCCCAGGGCGAGACTGAGGCACTGTGATAGGGAGGGAAGGTCCAGCCCCAACTACAGGTGGAGCAGGGTGTGTTTATCCTACAGTTGGACACCTGGGGCATCAGACTGCGAGGCAACCTTCATTGTCAGCTCTGTGGGGCCAGTGAGGCCCAGGCCAGTGACCTCAGCTCTGTCTTCACTGTGGGCTTGACTGTTGAAAGTGCTGAAGGGTTTGTGGAATCCATGCCCAGTGCCAGGCTCAAAGGGACCTCTGGCCCTGTCTGAGATAGTGGCTTTTTGTTTCCACAGGGAAGACGCTCTTTACTAAAGGCGTCCTGTGTGAGGGTCGTGGCCATCTGGATTAGTTTGCCCCGCTCAGTATGGATGGAAACAAAGCCCAGATGCAGATCGAGAGCCACATGTTGTCTATCAGCAGAAAACACTCGCTAAACTGATGGGACAGCGGCCACTCTCATGGTTGCCACACTGATGTTAAGGCTACAGCAGCTGCATGTCTACCCGCAGCCCGAATTCTGTGACTAGTCTAATGCTATTGTTTCCTTAACTGGCCTTTCTGGAGAGACAGTGGTGAAGCACAAGGGGCTGGCAGGAGAGCTCTATAGAGATTCTGATCACGCCAGCTGTTGATATCAAAGTGACCCGGCATGGACTTGCAGTTTTCCAAACCTGGAGGAGGTACGGGAGAGGCCACATCTGTGTCCACCTCTCTCTCTCTCTCTCTCTCTCTCTCTCTCTCTCTCTCTCTCTCTCTCTCCCTCCCTCCCTCCCTCCCTCCCTCCCTTTCTCACTAAAGGATGAAGCAACCTTGATCCCTTTATCTAGTTGTCTTTCCAGGCTCTGCCCATGCTGGGTAGTTTGTTTGTTTGTTCGTTTTCTTAATTAACTTGACACAAGCCAAGGTTACCTAGAACAAGAGTTCCTCTACTGAGAAAATGCCTCCACTGGATTGGCCTGTGGGTAAGTCTATGGAGTGTTATTCTTGATGGATGATTGGTGTGGGAGGGGCCCAGCCAGTGGGGGTGGTGCCAGCCCAGGGCAGGCAGTCCTGGGTTCTATAAGAAGGTAGCTGAGTAAAGCCAGTAAGCAGTGTTCATCCAGGGCCTCTGCATCAGCTCCTGCCCCAGGTTCCTGCCTTCAGTAACTGCCTTGACTTCCCTCGATGAAAGTCTGTGACATACATACTAAATAAACCCCTTTCTCTTCCAGTGGGTGTTGGTCATGGTCTTTTATCACAGCAATAGAAACCAAACTGGGACACTGACACTACCCACCTCTAAAAATCCTCTGTACTGCCTATTTCTTGCCTCTCACTATTGGCCCTGGAAAGGGCCAGAGAGTGCTTTATTCCACCAATGGTGTCTTCATTACGGTTCTACTGCTGTGAGCAGACACCATGACCAAGGCAACTCTTATTAGGACAACATTTAATTGGGGCTGGCTTACAGGTTCAGAGGTTCAGTCCATTATCATCAAGGCAGGAGCATGGCAGCATCCAGGCAGACATGGTGCAGGAGGAGCTGAGAGTTCTACATCCTCATCTGAAGGCTGCTAGCAGAACACGGGGTTCTAAGAAGCTAGGACTAGGGTATTAAGCTCACACCCACAGTGACACACCTACTCCAACAAGGCCACACCTCAAAATAGTGCCACTCCCTGGACCAAGCATATGCAAACCATCACAGATGGGGAGATAAAGTATAAACCTGTCCAGTGTGTTGGCAAGGCCTGAGAGACAACATCAATCTATTAAACGGTGGTTCCCTTTTAAAACCGGGACTTGAATTAGAAGGTAGAACTGGCTGGATAATTCCACCAGGAAGATTAGTATTCCCTTCATTCAGGAGCATCCCCTGAAGTCCTCCGTCTGTGAGTGGAACAGAAAGAAAGATAGAGTCCAGCAAGTGCTTCTCACATCTGAATCCCCACAAAGACCAAAAAGAGAAGCAGGCAGGTGCTGGACAGCAGCAGACCTGCACAGGAAGAGCAGGAACCAGTCCAGAAGATCATGACAAGAGACCAAAAAGCTCCAGACCCGGGTGCTCTGGTGAAGGGAGTGCAGCTCAGTTGAGCCAAACCTGAGGTCCCAGGTATGAGCTGGAGGGGTCCCCAATGGGACTGCAGGACACTTTATTGCTGGGCTAATTGATAAAGGCAATTGTGAAAGGTCATGCATGCCGGAAGAGTGAGAGAAAGGAGGGAGTCTCAGGGAGCTCTCGGGGAGCAGTGCCGACTGGGAGAGGGATGGCCAGAACAGCTAGCAGCAAGTTCACAGGAAAGGAGCAAGATCGGAGTGGGGCTTAATGGATATTTCACTTGGCCTTGGTCTTAGATGAATTAATTAAAATCAACATCAGGTTGTGCCTGAAAGCTGGGGCAGGCGAGCGGCAGCTAATTGCTACAGCAGCTGAATTAGCGGACGATCAAAGAAATCCCCAGAATTCTTCACACAGAATAGATGGGCATGAAATTCTACCCTTTGGTGCATCTGAATGCGGAGTTAAATTAAGTCTGGTTAATTAAATTAAGTGGAATTAACCCATATGTTTGATTCTGTCATATTAACATTTATCAGAACCTGGTCATGAAAGCATGGATTTAAGGGCTTGACTGGCTCCGGGTAGCCCTCCTCCAGGAAGCGTTTGCCCATGGGGCTCAGTTCAGCTGCTCACACCACTGTCTACTGTGCTAGAACAGTCTGGGAGAGTGGTGGGGAGGGGAGAGAGAAAGGAGAGGAGAGGAGAGGAGAGGAGAGGAGAGGAGAGGAGAGGAGAGGAGAGGAGAGGAGAGAAGGAGAAAAAGGACAGACTGACAGACAATCAGACAGACAGACAGACAGACAGACAGACAGACAGATCTTGCTGCTCCCACTGCGCCCTCCGGAGTGGAGACTGGGACTATGGATGCCCAATTAACAGAGAGTGACAAGGCGTTGGTAAAAGAGAGTCATGATGAGGAGGTTGTGCAGTGGTTGCATTCCAGTGGTCTCCAGTGAGACAGACCAGAGCTCAAGGTGCAGGTCAGGGGGTCTATGCTTATGAGCTCACTGCAGAGGAGGAGTCTGGGGGAGCACAGATCTCATCTTGGAGGTGGCTTCACTGGCTGAGGCCCACTTGCTTTGTTTTTACTTCCACTGAGGTCTACCTTTCCCTGAGGTCCAGGCCATACACAGAGGGCTTCTGTGGTAGGAAGGTTTGCACCACAGAGGGAGCCCTAGTACACTGGCTCTTCACTTCCTCTGAACTTTATTAACCCAACGATTGGACGTCTCAGCCCAAGAGAGGCAAACATCTTGACACCATTGATTAGTCAGCCCGTGAACATTACTTGACATCTGGAACTAATCTGTGTATTATTAATTTGGGTTCCAGGTGTAGTTCCCAGTAGAGAAGCTCCCAGATCTTTTACTACGATTTTCTAGGCATTTGATGATCAATGCAATTAGAAACGTACTGTCTTTAAATTTCATTTTCCTATTTCTACTGCTTATACATGGGCACAGAAGGTGGCTTTTAAGTATCAGTTTATATTTTGTAACCTCGATTTACTCCAGTAGATTCCATGGGCTGTTTCTAATTTTCAGGATCATAGTTCCTGTCAGCTGAGACAGGTACAATTTGTCTCTCCTTAATTTTATGACTTAATTGTTTTGTGATAGTGCAGACCTTTGCTACAGTGTGAAGTGGAACTGAAGAAAACAAAGCCATGTTCCTGGTAGGAAAACACTTCCTTGAGTAAGGTGTGAGATGGGTTTTTCATGAGTGCCTTTCAGCAGACTTCGAGGTTTCTTTTGTAGAACAATCGTTTTGCCAAAAGTCTTTATAAATTATTTATGGCTTTGTTTTTGTCGTATTTTGCATTCTTAGGATGATCATATGCTATGTGTATGATTTTGTTAAGGTGGTAAGTTACCCTGATTTTGAATGCTGAAACCACCAGGATTTCTGGTAAGTCATAATGTACTTTACATATTCTCATATTTGACTTTTTCTGAGGCAGAGGGATTACCTTGAACTTCTGATCCCCCTGAGTCTGATTACTGAGTGCTGATTACTGAAGCCACTTCCTATAACTTATGTGGTGCTGGGGCTTGAACCCATGGCCTTGTGGTAATGAGAGACAGTAACTCAACATGTTTCTTGCTCGCCCATCCCCAGATATACTTGACTTTTTAAAAAACATATGTCTGCAGTTACGCTATGGCAGATTCTGGCCTACCTATGGTTTAGTTTGATTTGTCATGTTTTAGCACTGGCCTTATTCTGGCTTCCACAAACAAGTGGCACGTGTTCCTTCTCCCCTTTCCATGTCAGAGAATATAAACATAACCATGTCTCTCTTTGAACACTGAACACTGTGCATGCTGCAGCCTTTTGTCATGTGTGTGACTATAGGAACACTATCTCTGGGTTTGAGTCCAGCAGACACTGGGCATGCAGGCCGGCTATTTCCCAGGTGTCCTGCTTTGCTTTCTTTTATTGTGTTAAAGTTGTGACCAAAAGCAACTTGGGGAGGAAAGGGTCGATTTAGTCTTTCAGGTCGCATTCCACTATGTAGGCAAGTTGGGGCAGGAAGTCAAGTCAGGAGCCTGAATGCAGGAACCTGGAGCAGAAACCATGAGGGAACATGGCTTAGTGGCTCGCTCTCTGGCATCTGATCTTTGCTGCCTTTTAAAATAAAGGCTGGGCCCACTTTTCTACAGATGGGGCTACCTATACTGGTCACCCAAAACAGTTCTTCACGGGCAGCCACAGGTCAGTTTGATCAGAGCTAACAAGACTCCTGCATGGATTCTAGGCTGTGTCAGGTTGACAGCAGGAATTAGCCAGGATACTTTGCCACTTGGTTGTCAAAGAAAGCTTCCCATTTGTCTGAGAAGTTGAATTGTATCTTTTACAATTCAGTGTGTCTAAGATCTCTGTTGAAACGGACTTCTCAAGCTGGAGAGATGGCTCAGTGGTCAGAGATGCTGTCTTTGCAAAGAACCCAGGGTCAGTTTCCAGCACCCATATGGGGTGAGTTACAATTGTTTGTAATGCCAGGTCCAGAGTATCTAATATCCTCTTCTGTCCTTCATAGGCACACACTCACACACACACACACTCACATAGACACACACACACACACATAAATAAATAAATAAATAAATAAATAAATAAATAAATCTTTAAATTCTCCCTTGGGTTCATCTTGGGATTTTATTTCTCTCTGGCATTGCCAGGATTTCAGCAGTCTGTATTAATCTTTCTAAACACTCATAATTTCTCCTCTAATTTCTCCTGATTTTGTTATTTCCTTTTTGACTATCACATGCTTAAAATCTCTCCCCTTTATTTTATATATTAGTTAACATTGTTCTCTTCCTGACTAATTAAGTCAGAAGTGTAGCCCTTGGCTTTAAAGTCTCCTCTAAAAGCGTATTAAGTGAACAGCTGTACACAGGGACAATTATCCCTGCTGCTTCTGCAGCGTCCTGCAACTTGGATATTTTGTCCTTTTTATTATATTCCGCTGATTTAGTTTTTTTTTTCTGTCCCCTATGATTTATTCTTTGATGTGTGCATTCATTTGGAGATATTCTGCTTAATTTCTAGCTACTTTAGGACATTTCAGCAGGGATCCTGTTTCCTCAGCTCTTACCGTTTTGATCCAAGCACACACCCTGAATATTTCAGTTCCTGGAATGGATAGAGGCTTGCATTTATGGCCTATCATAGCTGCTGCTCTGTGTCGCCGAATGTTGACAGAGAGCACTGAACAAATGTTTATCTCCATGTAGATTTATGTTTTGGTTGTTCTGGCATTCATTTGGATGTGTTAACAACTGAACTCTCGTCTCATATCAATATTTGTTTGTTTTCTCAATTTTACTTTCACACGGTATTGCAGATTATACTCTCCTCAGGACTGGGTTCCTAGAGATGTCTTGCGATGTCCTTCATGGACTCCACCACTCCCACCTGTCTGTAACCGTGCTTGCTTATCATTGGAATTTTATGTCCATGTTTGCCTGTCACGTCTGTTTCTATACATTAAATTTCTATCTCAGTGTCCATATGTAAGCAATGTTTCTAGAAAATTACACAGCTGAGCCTTGAGGTTTTCCCACTGAAGTCTGACGGCCTCTGCTTTTATGTGGGATGTTCGATCCCTTCATTTTTCACACTGTCGCTGCCAACATAGTTCATTTAAGCCACCATTTCCCCTCATTTACCCCTCATTTCTCTCTTCTGCATTCTCCATCTACTTTTGGTTTAAGGGAATATTTTTGTAGTATTCTATTTTATGACCTCATTTTAAGCTATCTATTTTAATCTTTATTTAAGGGGCCACTTCACCACTGCAATATTTATTCTTAAATGACAGAGACAGCCACAAATGGTAATTTTACCTCTCAGTGAACATGTAGATGTTCTAAGCCCCTATAATTCTAGTCATTTACCTACAATTTTTTGTGCCTCCTGTGTCACATTTCTTACGCGCGCGCGCGTGTGTGTGTGTGTGTGTGTGTGTGTGTGTGTGTGTGTGATCAACATGACAGAATTTTTTATTTGTTCTTCGAGCACACGCTCAGGACCTGCCACCCTCACAAACCTGAGGAGTGCTGCTTAGCATCTTGGTGGAAGCAGTTTAACTTAAATTCTTTCAGCTTCCAGTCTAACAAAGCTTGATGGTTTCAGCTCTGTAGAGACCCAGGCTGAGCTTGTAAAACTGTCCCTCGGTTGGAGCTTCCATGGCTCCCACTGAGCAGCACTTGACATCTGGGGATTTTGTGTTGGTCCTTCTCTCTCTCTCTCTCTCTCTCTCTCTCTCTCTACACACACACACACACACACACACACACACACACACACACACACACACACACGCATGATTTCAGTGGTAAGAGTTGAGTTAATGTCCCTGGTTGTAATTTTGTCTCTGCTGGCTTTGTTGAGATTTCTCCCTTTGTAATTCAATGCTTCTCATTAGCTACTTAGTCTTTTGCAACTGTTTCAGACCATTCCTTACACTCCTCTCCTTCTGGGAATCCAGTTACACTGACGTTAGAAGTCTGTTACTCACCCGTGGCCCTTAGGTGTGTCCAGCTGTGCTGCTCACGTTTCACCTCTCCCTGTTTCAGTAGAAGGATTTCTGACAGCCCTTCTTCAAGTTCATGGGGCCCTTCTGAACACAAAGACCATTCTCAGTGCACAGATAATTCTCAAACCTTCTGAATAAAACACTAAATTTTCATGCAATGTTATTTGTTTATTGCATATCCAGTTATTACTTAAAGGCTTCAGCTTTCTAGAATTGTTTCTACCTATTCATTCTTAACACACCCACCAAAGCTGTGTTAGAGCCGCTGCACGATTGCTTAGTATCTAGCTTTCTGTGGATTTGCTCTGAAACATTACTTTCATAATGGTATCTTTTCCTCCTCCGTGTGTCTCATAATTTTTAATATCATTATAGGTGTGATAAGTAAAAGAATTGCAGATATTGATTAAGTATATCAGCCCCTGGCTAGGCTGCTTGCTCTGCATCGCTCAGGATGCATGTGTTGGGGCTGGGCCAGTCCTTCTGCTCTAGAAGAGGGCCTGATGGACAGAGAGACAGTTTCCTCCTGAAGTACTGATTATGTAATGTGAAGAGGCCAGCACCTACTGAGTAGGCAGAAGCAAGAGGATCCCGGAGGCCTCTTCAGCTGGTCAGTGTAAAGAAATCAGTGAGATCCACATTCCCCATGACACCTTGTCTCAAAAAATACAGTATAAAGTGGCTCGATGGCTCAGCAGACAAGTGTTTGCTGCCTGATGACTGTTTGCGTCCTCAGTGCCCACACAGTGGAAGAAAAGGACCAACTCTTGGGAGTTTTCCTCTGACTCCTTAAGTGTATTGTGGTACAAACCTATCCACTCACCCACCCAATCACTCACCCACCCACTCACACCCGCTCTCACACCTTCCACACCCTCACTCACCCACCCACACCCACTTATACACACACACACAATTACCCCCTATACATTCACACACATACACACACATTCATACATCTATTCACACACATACTACAAACACACTTGCCCCTACACATATACACATCTATTCACACACACATACACACTCTCACAATCTATTTGCACACATATATACACACTCACACACACATACCAGAGACACTCACACACAGTCACACGCATACACACAATCTCACACATCTATTCATACCCCTCATATTCCCACACATATACACATACTCACTCACATCTACCTTCCCCACACTCACACATATACACACAGCCTCACAGTTTATTCATATATATACTCACACACACACACACACACACACACATATTCTCACACATCTATTCACACCCCCATGCCCCCCACACATAAAGCATTCATACACCTATCTCACCCCACATGTTCACACATGTACACACACTCTCACAATCTATTCATATACACTCTCAATACACTCACACACATACACAATCACACATCTATTTATACACCCCCACAAACATACACATACTCACCTACCTCCCCCCCACATATACACACACTCTCACAATCTATTCATACACACACTCACATACACATACCAGACACACTCATACACATGCACGCAGTTGCTCACCCACCCATACCTACCCACACACAAAATAAACAAATGATGAATAAGTAAAGTGAATGAAGGAGAAGCCTGCCCTGACTTCCGGCCTCCACATGTGTACATACAAACACACACATAATTTAAATTTACAATTTAATAGAGAGAAGTCTGAGCTTTGGGGAAATTCATCAGACAGAGGGATCAGATCACTTGGGTTTCTTTGTTTCCACCTCTGCCTCGGGCATGTGCCATTCCTGGCCACACTGCATATCCACAGTCACAGCCTCTCACAGCTTTCTACACCCTTGTGATAACAGATGTCCATTATCTCCGTTGTTACCGTTATTGTGATGATCACACCAGCTGTTCACATGCTTGCAGAAGCTCACCTGCAGCCTGAACAGTAACGGCTTGTGCTGCTTCAGGGAATGGTGGAGGCTGTGGACACCCATGGGCGTGGAGAACTGAGTCCTTTCCCATTGTGACCACACAATGTAGGGGCCCTTGGATACTAGCTGCTTGCCATGTGGGCCTCTGATAGTGCACTCCTCTTTAGGGAGCAGATCTTGTCGCTCTGGATTTCAAATTCAATGAGGCCAGCTGCAGGTCTGTATAGAAAAAGCCCAGCAGCAGAACAACACAGGCTTCAGTGTCGGCAGAGAACAGATGCTGAGGGGAGCATTTTCACGTGAATGTTAAGCAACAGGCTGGCTGCTATTGAGTGAGAGCCAAAGGGAGGAAGCGAGGAGGACCTTGTCTGACCTGGGAGGCCTGGCAGGTGGAGGGGTCAGAAGACACAGCTTCTGGGGAGCTAGGGGAGTGTCTAGACTTAGGAATAGTGGAAGGCATATAACCTTGAAAAGATAGGAGAGCAGGAGGAGTAGCCATAGGAGGCTGTGAATGGTTGGACAGGAAGAGCCCTGCTGTTACCCAGATGCCTAATCTCCACATCTGATCCTTAAACCCTTGTGGCTCTGCGTTTGGCATTCATAAATCTTTGTCCTGATTAAACTGGTTTGGGTTGTTCATTTTGTAACTGAAAGTATTTAACTTTGAATGGGGACATTTCTGGTTAGTGGCTGCATACTTAACCTATTTTTGTACTTATTTCAATTGAAAGCTGGCGTGCAACCCACCGTCCAGATCCAGCTACCGTTTGCATCTGCTCAGCCCCTGGATGAAGAATAAGAATGCCCAACACGATTGTAGAAAAAGAATAAAGGGAGAAGAGTGACATATGGAAGTCTTCAGAAATTCAAACTTCACTGTGGAGCCTGATCAAGCTTTCCTGTCTACAGCTCCTTGAGGCTAAAGTGGGAGGGAGTAGAGAGGCTGCACTGTGATTGGTGGCATCAGAGCTACTTCCTGTCTGGCCTCTCACAGACCCTGAGCACGGGTGTTGGGGGCGGGGTCACTTTGTTGCAAAGATCTCAGGAGGTGGTTGTTGCAGGATTAACCCTCGGAGCCTTGTGTCTCTATCTCCTCCTTTCCTCTCATCATTGGAGTACCGGCTTTGTCAGGCTCTGTGGTGGTCATTGTGACTAGAAACAGTCCAGGGCTGAGGGGCTGGGCAAACCCTCTGTTCCCCACAAATCTCGTTAGCAAAAAGAGGTTATTGAATTATTAACTGGCCATTTCCCAAGTCAGCCAGGAAGTCGCAAGGCGACCATGACACGTATCTGTACCCTGGAAAGGCTGCGGAAGGCTGCTTCCCACTCTTTGCTTGTCAGAAATAACTGAGATGCACTTTGGCAAAGCACTGGGCAAGCTGGACGGCACAGATGAAGGGGAATAAAATTTAATGTTGTAATAATGACCGCAGGCCCAAGCAGAGCCAAATGACTTGCCAACTCATGCTCCTTACCCTTCTTGCATGAGTAAAATTTTATATTAAAATCTTGATGTATATACTTGGAAAATTTAGAATAGCACACGCACAGAAGCCAAACAGTGTAGAGTAAGACAATGCATTCTTCCCAAAGGTGGCTGTCTATATACTCTACAGTCTATATAGTTTTGAAGTGGTCTCTCCATCTACACCGAATGAATGCATGATGTGATGGTGTGTGTGTTTCTGCTTGTGGAGCGTGGACTGTGTGACTCTATGTGTGTGTGCCACTGTGTAACCCTATTTATGTTACTTGTTGCATCATTCAGTTCACCAGAAAACATCGATATTTAGTAGCTATGGGTGATTACTCCAAAGTTGAAGGACCCAAACACCTGCCAGTAGAAAGACAACTGAGCACATTGGAGAGTTTTCTCCAACAGACCCCGTCTATTAATGCAAAGGACCAAGTACAGCCACAGGGCCCAGGTGGGTGTGCTGCACAGACAAGGGGAGAGCTGGATGTGCAGGGGATGATCAGCTAAGCAAGGGTTCTGTTGTCAGCCAGGGGCGCAGTACCCTCCCAGCAGACCTGGGTGCTGGAGCCCTAAATGGATCCTCTGTAAACGCTCGTCGCCTTGTATGACCTGTGACTATAGAATTTATCTATCTATCTATCTATCTATCTATCTATCTATCTATCTATCTACCTATCTATTCATGTTGTTAGGGAAGTATTTTGGAAATCAATCAGAGTTCATCAGGACTGCCTCTTCCTCCTCTGTAGCTCTGGCGACTTTGCTGCCTGGGTGACAGTCTTGGCCAGGTTCTCTGCCTTCAGATGCACACTTAGGGTGTTTCCGGATGTTGTCAGTTTGATGGATGAATTTCCCAGCATCCTGTTTAAATAGAAGAAGGCTATGATGAGCAGACACCTTTCAGCAGGGAATCCCTTTTGCCCTGGGAGGCCAAGAGGCTGCTCAGCTTGGGCCAGAGAGGGACCGGGTGCAGGGACCTGACCCAGCCAGAGCCAACCCAGCCTCATGTGGGCAAAGAGCCATACAGACACCTTACTGCTAATGGGTATTCCCTGGACATGGAGTTTGTATTTGCTTCTCTTGCTGTCACAAATGCCCAAGTGGTCTGAATATTAATGAAACAATTTGCAGCCTCCTTTCCAAGCTTAAAATATTCAGCACCAGACATACTGTTTTGTTCCCATTTCAGCCAAGTTTAATTTCTCTTAACCAGCTTTGTTGTTGGAAAGTAAAATTAATGTATGATTTCAGTGTTTAAATCTCAATTCTCAGCAATTCGCGACAGATTGCTAGTGAGTATGATTTGTTCGTTAGCATCTAATGGGTTGAAATAATTTATTGCGCAAACATTTTTTTTTTCTAGGAAAACGATGCCACTTGAACAAAAGCAAAGCAGGAAATGTTCCTTGTTTATCTAATGAACCACCCTCGGGTGAGCGAGTGGATTAGCATTGCGCAAACTTTGTGACTTATTCATCATCACTATTTATTATTAAAACTTTATCTGCTTCAACTTAGTGAATGGCTGCCTTGGGATATGCCGCTCGCAGCAACAACAACAAAATAAAGTTTATGCAATTTGCATAATATTGTACAAAGAATATTAGCTCAGAACAATATGAGTCCCCGGATCATTTGTGCAGCCCTTTGGTGTTTAATGTTGGTAAATATTTAAATAACAGCAAGCCTGTGTAATTATGAAGATCCCTCTTCTACCCCGCTCTGGGGGGATAGCAGCTGTAAATCACCAGGATCATGTGACTCTTAGGGGAGGATGTTAGGGCTTGATGGAGAGACACGTCTTGTTCCTGTGGGCAAGGGTAATGGAAGCCTGCTCAGGGGAAGGCGTTCAAGACAAGAGGCGATGAGTTTGTACTCTGACATGGTCACCCTTTATAGTGGTGCAGGTGGGTCACGTGACTGGCTCTGCATGGTTCAGGCATGCAGGAGATGAGACTCCATGGCTCTGGGTCTTCCATCACTACACCACTATTTGTGTACTAAGAAAATATGCGACTCCAACCTCAGGATCTTTGCACATGCTGTCTTCTCCCTTTGCCTCACCGGCTGGTTAGAGCTTCCTCCCCTGGGTCATTCTTCTCCAGCCCAGTCTAGCTTTCTTTCCCATTGAGGAACCTTTGGTGATTTCCCCCTTGTAGCTTACTTCCTCCAAGATCTCCATTCTCCTCTGCACCAGAACAGGAGCTCTGTACCTCTGATGACCAGAGTTGTATCTGCAGGTTACGGTGCAGTGAGTGACACATGGTGGATGCTGAGTCACAGCTTTGTTGAATGAGAGCGTGAGTGATGAGGGGCCCCTAGAGTGACCCATTAAAGCAGTAAGTGTCAGGTCAGTTGTCCTGGGCCAGAGTAACCTCCAAAACTAAAAGAGAATTGGAAGGTGGGTGTTAGGGATGTGGAGACCTCAAACACTACAGGGGAACAGTTCAGCTGCAGGGGTTGAAAATCTGAGTGATTATTATAATAATTATTATTTTGGTTCATCCAATACATTTATGAGGGCTCTCCTTAAAATAGCAAATTTGGGAATGTATAAACATACCTGACCCTAAGGCTATACACTACACTGCTGTCTACAATTGTGAAAGCCAAACAAATATTCAGCCATGGAAGGGCTGTGGGAGAGATTTAACTGGATTGCAGAACACTGGAGGAGCCAAAGCCAATTTAGGAATACTTCAGTGTATGGGATGAGGCAAACTCGGGCTAGTGGACTCTTCTATCCTCTCCCCCTCTCCCTCCTTCCTTCAATCTCTCCCCCTCCCCTGCCTTTTTCCCTCCCTCCTTCTCTCTCTCCTTCCTTCCTTTCTTCCCTACCTTCCATCCTTCCTTTTCTCCCTCCCTTCTTCCTTCTTTCCCTCCCTCCCTTCCTCCCTCCCTTTTTCCCTCCCTCCCTCCCTTCCTTCCTTTCTTCCTTCCTTCATTCATGACCTCATGTTTCCCCACCTGGCCATGCACTCACTATATAGCTGAGGCTGGCCTTGAACTTCCAGCCTCCTGAGCACTGGGATTATAAATATGCACCACTATACCCAGGTATTGTTAGCTTATTTGTTGTCAGTGTAACAAAATGCCTCAAGACTGAACACTTTCCTTACAAAGGTTTGTTTGGCACATGGTTTGGGGCACCAGCAAGAACAAGTATGTGAAGACAGGTTGAATGTGTTCATATCCTCCAGGAAAACAGAACAGCAACTGAAGGCAGTGGGTAGAAAGGCAGCAGCCATGTTAAAGCCAAGGCAGAGCCACACAGGTGGCTACCACAGGAGAAAGCCAGCAGTGAGATGCACCACCAAAGGCAGAACACTAGAGGATCTCCTGCTTTCTGGGAAGTCACTTCCAGAACCAGCATGTGACATGGATAGGCTTTCTGCCTTTGCCTCACACCTGCACTTCCTGTGGCTGTTTTTCTCAGATGGCTTCTTTTTACGCTGGAATTCAGCTTTGCAAGGTGGGAGCATGTGAAGACCAGAGTCCACCTGTTCTAGCATCAAAAGCATCACTGGAAGGAGCAGGGAGTCATTCTGTCTCTGGATGAAAGTGCCCAGTATCATTCACACAGGGTTCTTACTAAAATACTGAACCTGAAGACAGAACATGGAGAAGTGTGTTATGGGATGCTGGGGGTGTGACCAGAACATCTTAGAACCAGGAAACCTGTGCTGTCATTGGCAAATGTCTGGGTCATTAAGAAGAGGGGGGAGGAGATGATGCATTAGTCAGCTTTCAGTGACTGCGATGGAGGCGCTGACACAATCACCTTGAGAAGAGCAAAGGTTGGTCTCAGCCCTGACTCTCAGAGACTCTCTGAGGTCTAGCAAGGGCAATTCTCTGGTTAAATTCCTTGTTCCGAAAATAAAATTAAAGAGAATGATCAGAATATAGGTTAGGGTGGAGCTCAGCTTGCCCGAGGCCTTGAGTTTGAGCTTTAGCACTACAACCACGTAAAACCAAAGAGTGTCCTGGAAGGTCCTGTCCCCATTCATGTGGGCCCTGCCTTGGTCCTGTGGTCACAGTTATCAAAGCAGAGAGGGAGAGAGGAGAGACGAGGAGGGAGTGGGGAGAGAGGGAGAGAACAGGAGACAGACAGGAGAGACGAGGAGGGAGGGAGTAGGAGAGAGGAGGAGGGAAAGAGAAGAAGAGAGGGAGGGAAAAAGAGAGAAAGAAAGAGAGGTAGACAGTCTGAGTACCTCCTTCAAGGGCATGTGTCTAGTAGCCTAACATCCTTTCATGAGGCACTGTTATGGTTTATATGTTCAGCCCAGGGAGTGGCACTATTAGAAGGTGTGGCCTTGTTGGAGTAGGTGTGTCACTGTGGGTGTGGGCTTTAAGACCCTCATCCTAGCTGCCTGAAAGCCAGAATTTTGCTAGCAGGCTTCAGATGAAGATGTAGAACTCTCAGCTCCTCTTGTACCATACCTGCCTGGATGCTGCCACGCTCCCACCTTGATGATAATGGACTGAACCTCTGAACCTGTAAGCCAGCCCCAGTGAAATGTTGTCCTTAGAAGACTTGTCTTGGTCATGGTGTCTGTTCACAGCAGTAAAACCCTAAGACAGGCTCTCACTGTAGCACCGCTGCCTCCCCTAAATCTGCAACATCACAGGAAGAGCCTGAAGAGATGGGGCCAAGAGAGATGGTTCATCCAGTGAGAGGATGTGCTGAGACCTTATAGAGGATGCGTAAAATCTTACAGCAGATTCAATATCTGCTTCCAGCACCTGTGTTGAGTGGCTCATAACTGCCTGTAACTCTAGTCCACAGAACTAATATCGCTATCCAGACTCTTAAGGCATCAATATACTCATGTGCACACACACAATTTGAAAACAGTAAAAATAAACATCTTATTTTTAAGATAAAAAGACAGTTTATCACAGTGGTTCTCAACCTCTGGGTCTTGACCCCCTTGGAAAACTTCTGCCTCCAAAATATTTACATTATGATTCATGACAGTAGCAAAATTACAGTTATGAAGAAGCAACAAAAGTAATTTTATGGTTTGAAGTCACCGAGACATGAGGAACGGTGTTAAAGGTTCACAGCATTAGGAAGGTTGAGAACTACTGGGCTTGACAATTGCAAGGTGTAACCTTAAACCAGTTTCTTAAATTCACTGGAGATAAATGGTCATAGCCTTAATAATACGTGGGCATGAAAAGAAAAAGAAAAAAGAAAAGAAACTCATGTTTTGAAGATAAGTGATAATTATTTCCAGAAGAGAGCTCACCAGGAAGCTCAGAAACCCTGGGCTCTTCTGGCTGTTGCTGGTGTCTGTGTCTTGGAGCGCCTTCTTCCATCCGAGATTTCAGATGCCTTCTGTTCTCTTACTGAGCTTTGCTAAAACACTCTGCAGAACATTCTCATTGGTAATCCCTTAGGCTATGTCCAGCAGCCTGAATAGCTTGTTTCTCTTCTCCCACCACCAACTCCATCATTCTTGAGTAATCAAATAACTTTGAGTGGTATGAAATTGATCCAGAGCCACCTACACTCAACAGGGGCCACAGCAGCGACTGGATATGTTGCGTGGGCTACACGGAGGCATAATGGAAGGGTTATGAGACCTAAGGAAAGTGGAACAGGGGGGAGATCCACATTTCCTCTCACCCAGCAGAAAGGCAGTGCGGGTGGGGAGCCTCAGAATTGCTGGTAACTTGAGAATTTGAATCAGCTCCATGAAAGCAGAGGAGAAAGCATCTATCCTCCCTGGTCAGCTAGTAACTACACAGGTCTCGGTGCTTATGAGCCACCATGGAAACATGAACAGAACACTCAGTCTAATTCGGACTAGTCTGACACAACCCCCCAAGCGCATGGGAATGTATGAGTCAGGTCTATGTGGAGCTCAGGGCTGGGTAGTTCTGAGCCACTGTGCAGTGAAGAAATGTCCTCAGTATCTGAGAGCTGTAAAGTATCAGCACGAACTTAGTTTGTTAAAAAGAATTGCCCTGAATCCACCCTGACTTGAGTTAGCATAAGTGTTTAATTCATGTTTCCTTAAAAAGATGTTCTCTGGACACCTCCACAGACCTTGGTTTTGTAAAGTCTGGTTACCAGTTACCAAGTCAAGCTCCAAATTTGGGTTAATTTTTTTCTTTAGATAGAGGCTTTAGTCAGGATTCTCTATAGGAGCAGATATGAAGGGGGTTCTTGGACTGGCTTACTGTGGGTAAGTGGCTGAGTCATCCAATGGTGGCCAGCTCATGTAAGAGAAGCTGAGAGCCTGGTAAGTGCTCAGTCCACAAGGCTGGAGCCTCAGCAGTCCCAGTATGGTGCTGAAGGGCTAGAATATTCTTGGAAAACCATTGGTATTTGAATCCTACTTGCAAACTGAAGAAACTGAGGTCTGATTCAGCAGCTGTTATCTGATGTCAGCAGGTGGAGTCCAATGTCAGCGGGTGTGCCAAGTCCAGCTTGGCCTTGTAGGGGATGGAATGACATGGTTCTCACCCCTAGAACAGAGTCAGCAGGGTGTGGGCCTCCATGAGTGTTGATGGTTGCTGTGGGCTTAAGGCTTGTTTGTATAGCAGTGTAGATATTTTCATGCTCCTCCTTGAAGGAATGTTCTCTCTACCAAGGTTAATGACTGCATGATAGTCAGAGACAGCATGAGCCCAGGAGACAAGGGTGTCTGTGTCTCAGCAAAATGATAAAATGTTATGAACTTCAGGACAGCCCTTAAGGCTGTGGGAAAGAACACTGAAGACATGAGTTCAAAATATGTAATTTCTCAACTATGCAAACTATAAGGATGCAATATGAATTATATGAGGGGCTTCACAGACCTAAAGGAACAGAGGCAGCTGCACTGTGAACCAGCTTGTCAGAAAGATACTAAGGAAGGGGACAAAGCGCTTTAGAGAGTGGTGATCTCAGGGCAAGGTCCCATACAGCCAAGTCTTTTCGTTTATACTTACAAAGGCAGGTAGATGTCTCAGTTCAAGGTTAGCCTAGGGTAGAGGGAGTTTTGGTCCAAGCTCAGGCATGTTAGGAATGGTAATTTCAGTGTGAGATTCCAATCATCTATTTTATTGTCTGTGCTTGTACTTGCTGTCTCAGGTCAGCAGCTGTTGTTTGATGTCAGCAGGTGGAGTCTGGTGTCAGCAGGTAGAATCTGGTGTCAGCAGGTGGAAAACACCATAGACACAATCACTTGGATTGAAAGGGCTAGGAAGAACACATAGAAACTTTCCTCTGGACTTATTGTTCTTCGGGCGACTAGCTTAATGAAAAGGGACCTGCCAATCAATATTCCAGGCAAGCCATTTCCCCACCCCACATCAATCACCTGACCAATCATTTCTGGAAACACTCCCACAGGCACACAAGAGTTTGTCATCAGCCTATGCATTTCTGGCAGCTAGCAACTGAGTCTAACCACTGCAGAGATTCCCCATCTCCTCTCCTGGGAAAGCAGAGAAATCTATGGAGCTCACATTCTGAATAGGCTGGTGGGCACAAGTGGTGTCTTCAGAAATCTGCCCCTCAGCCTCTGCTGTTCTGTCCTCTGTGCCAGCTCTCTTTGTGTGGACTGTGCCCAGCAGCTTCTGACCATGAGCCACCATATCTTACCAGGTAGCATTCTTTCTGGAGAGATGAACAGGCTGCACCAGTTCAGTTCTAGCTCTTTGGCACGCTGGCAGTCATCACTAGGCCAGAGGGAGGGTCTCTTGGTTAAACCTGGGTATTATCCACAAAAAGACCTGCAGAGTCAACTAGCCTGGGACCATGGGGATACACAGAGCCTGGGTCACCAGCTGGGGAGCATGTGGGAGCTGAACTTAGACCCTGATACATTTGGAGCAAATATGCAGCTTGGTCTTCAAGTAGGTGCCCTGGCAAGTGGAGTGGGGATGGGGCGCTGTCTCTGTTTCCTGCCAACGAATCCCCTTTCCCTTACTTGGACTGCTAGTGGGAGAGGATGTCCCTAGACCTGCTGAGGCTAGTTTCCCAAGTCTGGTAGTACCCAAGGGGGTTCCCCTTCTCTGAGGAGAAGGGGAGGGGACAGAAGGAGGGATTTGTAAAGGTGGGGCTGGGAAGAGAGGAGAGAGGAAGGCTGTGATTGGGATATAAAGTGAATAAAAATAATAAAAATTTATAAAACAGAAAAAAAACCAGAACCTGGATGTCACTCTGACCAGGAGCCATCCATCAGTAACAGAAGCTGGGAGACAGATTCTCAGGAGAATGAACCGGGGTGGGTGTGTTTGTCTGTTTTCTATTGACGTGGCAGAATATTCAAGGACGGATCCGTTATAAAGACAAGTGATATTATTAAGGCTTTGCCTCTGGAGCTTTGATGGCATAGTTCCAACATTGTCTCATTTCTATTGAGGTTGTCATGGTGAGGACAGGGTGACAGTGGGTCTCTGTTCAAGAAGAGACCCCACAGTGACACAGGAAGATAGAGCTTGTGCTTTAAAAAAATATTGGGGGGTGTGTGTTTGCATGTTTGTGTGCATGTAGAAGCCAGGAGGCAACTGTGGGAAGAATCCTTCAGGAGTTGTTCATCTTGATTTTTGAGACAGAACTTTATTGATCTGAAGCATGCCAGTTCCACTAGGCAGACTGTCCCGTGAGATCCAGGGATCCTTCACTTTCTCTGGCCCAAGACCACACGTGTAAGCCATGGCAGCTCATTTTTACATGGGCTCTGCAGATCAAACAAGCATTTCCTGATGGAGCAGCACCCAGCCTGCAAATGTTGAATAAATGCACGAGTTTCCTATGTGCCAATGAGCAGACCAAATGTCAGGGACTGTGGATAGCAGGCACTGAATGCCCGAGACCATGAGGCAAATACTCAGGGAGTCAAGGACACAGGGGAGAGAAGGCTGGGTCCCTGCCTCTGTCACACCTGAAGAGCCAGATGAAAAGTCTCCCAAGGCCCCTACAAGCAAACTCTGCAGTTCAGTCACTGTTTAGTTTTAAGTCGGTATAATTTGTGGTGTTGTCTCCCTGTAGCTGAAGTGACTCCACCCCAGGGTCTTGTTGCACCTTCTGTGCCTTCCTGAAGTGTCTCAGACACACACAGCACCCTGACTGCAGGGAACTGGAAAGACCGCCACAGGCAGATGCTTGCACTATAGATGTAGCTCCTTCGGTCTCTGCTAGCCTCTTACTGACTCGCTAAGTGGATGGACTGTTGATACAATGTAATTCTAGCTACTTGCGGTCAATCCTCAAAGCTGCTGCTTTCTCATTTTTTTTTTTTTTTTTTTTTTTTTTTACGTTGGCTTCACAATGTGCACAGTCTGCGATGTTCTCCAGTGTCAAACCTTATCTTACTCTAAGCCACACATGGGACTGCAGAGTAAGTAGACTCGTTCTACTTTGCAGAGCTGGAGCTGAGAGGATAGCCATTGGCATCTCCTGAGACACAGGCCTAGGCTCTTGCTGCTCTGCACAACGGTCTGATCCAGTTGGTGCCAACGCTGGCTGGTGAGCACTAGGCTGTGTGCTGAACCTGGACCAACCAAGCAACAGGTCGTGGGGTTTATGCCTGCGTGCTCACAGAGGAGGGGCCACATGGGAAACAGTGAGAAGGCAGATGTGTATACACAGGTTGTTGTAAGGAGACAGCATGGCTGGTGTCAGGCTCCTGAAAGTCCATACTGACAGAAACTAACTTCCTGATTCGGATGTCTCCCTGTTCTGAGTCTGTTATGGAGCACCCAGATAACTAGGGTAGGAACCATAATCCCTCATCAGAACAATGAGTGTGAGGGAGGCATGCTGGGTGATGGACACAGCCCAGCTGACTTCATGCCTCTGCTCACAGCCCAGCTAACCCTAGACACATGACTCACGCCACCACCCGCTGCAGACTGCCAAAGCCTGAGCCCAGGAGAGACCGAGAAAGAGTAGCCTGACCCTAACAGGGTCCAGCCCAAACTTCCCATGCGGGGCACAGAGCCAAGTTTGACCCTGGGTGAGCCTGTTCTGCAGCTAGTAATACCCAACATAGTAGCAACATGTGGGAGTTTAGTTGTGACCTTCAGTGCATTGAGCAAGCACTTGTGTGGCTCAGGCTCCTGCTGGTCTGACCCATGCAGGGAGGCAGGGGTCGGGGTGGAGGTGAGGGGACGAAAGGGTGAAGGCTGTCCACACTGAGGCAGAATGCTCTACCCACTGAGCTAGGAGCCCAGCCCTTAAACTCTCACCCAGAAGTATTGATTCCAAGCAAGGGTATATGCAAAAGGCTTTGGATTTGACTCTCAGCTCTGGAGATAAAACAACACAACTAAAGTCATTCATCTTATTAAACATCAAATACTGTGAGGGTTTAAATAGCGCCTGTGTTGGATGGTATCATCACTATGCCTGTTCTCCTTGCTGGCCAGGCATATGGAGACCAGTGAGGTTCACTGCAGGCAAGTGGCCAGCTTGTTTGTTCTCATTCCCATTTGCTGGGGGAATTTGTGTATTTACAGTGTATACACAGATGCAAATGGAGAATTGCTCACAAGGAGGCCAGAGTTCAAAGGAAACAGACCATAAATAAAACAATGAAAAAAAACCATCTTTGCTCTCGCCTCCAAGCTCTGAGGACATAAACAAATACGACACAAAAGCATGATGCCAGAAAAACTTCTTAAAGGTCAGATTCAGAAAACCAGCCTGGAGAGAGCTGATCAGTAGTTCTCACCTTGTGATCTGTTCCCAGAACCCATGAAAATGCCGTGTGTGCAGGCTTGTGATCCCAGCATAGGGAGGTGAGGAGAAGAGGGTCCCCGGGGCTCCCTCTCCAGCTCCAGTAGCTCAATCAGTGAGCTGCAGGCTGGAGAGCGACTTGTCTCTAAAGGAGACGACACCTGAAGTTAAATGTTGCCCTCGCATGCGCAACCAACACCCACAACACGCACGCGCATGCGCACACGCACCCACTCGCCCACCCACCCACGCAGTTACCCGCGCATATAGAAAACAAATAAGTGGAGGTTTGATTCCTCCCTTCCACCGGTGATTTCTCCAGTGAGAAGGTGGACTTTTTTTTTCCAGTTCGGAGGACAGCTGACTTTAGCATCTCCTGCTGGGAAGCACTTCACATGGGCTAGGGGAATGAGGAGCACTTTAAATGGGAACCCCTGGAATTAATCCGTGTTGGTACAGCTCAGAACAAGTATGGGTTATAAGCAGACTGTCTTGAATCAGGGGGTGTGGATGTAGTCCCACCTCCTCCTCTCTGCAAGAGGTCACCTGCCTCCTCCAAGCCCCCTTCCTCAGATGAAGGTGAAGAAAACAGGAAGCAGCTACTTCACAGTGTCCTGAAGACCCCGTGGGAAACCATCTGGAGCTGTGGGTACCACTGAGATGTAATGCCGGTCACCAGGAGAATGCTTCAGGTGTGAGCAGCTGCAACTTGTCTGGCAGGAATGATTTTTGAATGAATTGAAGGGTCAGGCTAGGGTATTATTATTGTTGTTGTCGTTATTATCATCATCGTCATCTTCGCCACTATTAAGTGGAATGGGCTGGCGCTGAACCTTCGATTCTTCTGCCTTCACCTCCCAAGTGTGGGAACACAAATGTTCACTACCGCACATGGTTTGTATGGTGCCAGGAATCCAACCTAGGGCTTTATGCGCGTTGGTGAGCACTTTCAGAATTATGCCGCATTCCCAACCTCAGAAAGCACTTCTTATGGGGCCCCTATGGGAAACCACTCGGGCTACCGTAGAGACAAAGGGCTGAGGAACCTAGTAAGAAACCAGGCCTGTTTCCAAAGCTGTTTTGCCAGTGAGAGGAAGGTGCTGCCCTTGGGAGTTGTCCTTCGCGGTGGAATTGCGGGTTTCCAGCAGCCTTGGTGATTTTGTAATGCAGAGGTAAAGCCCATGGTCCACAGTGGGCCATGCATGACGTGTGTAGAGATCCCAGTTACTCATGAACAAGCCGTGAGATACTGCATTCTGACTTTAGATGACAGTGCGTGGCACTTCACTCGTGGCTTCTCTTGGACATTGCCATTTGCCTTTCTCTGCCCCAATGGGGAGACTCTCCCTAGAGCGAGATCCATGTCAGGGTCAAGCTTTTCTGAAGGAGCAGCTACTGTCCTGGACAAAGGCTGACTCCCAGAGTCGTGCATTGCCATTATGGCTTGATGTCTGATGTCCTCATTTTCCTGATGCTGGCTGAGCCTGTGTCCTCAGACACACGCAGATCAACTATGACCCTGTCACATATGAGGAAGGAAAACACAAGGTGCCTACTACTTGCCTTTCCTCTGTGGGCTGAGTGGGGAGGAGATGGGGTTCATCCTGGAGTCCTTGCATCTCAGTGAGTAAGGTTTTGTCTGTGGCTCTTTTGCCCCTTATGGGTGAAGGGGGAGGGGTGGCTCCTTTATCAGCCATACAATGGTCCTCTCCACACACCATGTGTGCTGTTGGTTTGTTTCAAATTAGAGATGAGTCTCTTGGAGGAGGAGCTGGAGCCAGCTGTTCTCTGAAGTACCTCAGCCACAGGTTCCTTCACTGGGGAGAAGCTCTGATCCCTCCATATTCCTGGGGTCCTCTTTCTGATTTCTCCTAGAACTTCAAACTCAAGATTTCTTCATTCTCCAATTGCAGAGTGTCAGATCGGGATGCAGGAGCAGGAGCAGGAGCAGGAGCAGGAGCAGGAGCAGGAGCAGGAGCAGGAGCAGGAGCAGGAGCAGGAGCAGGAGCAGGAGCAGGAGCAGGAGCAGGAGCAGGAGCAGGAGCAGGAGCAGGAGCAGGAGCAGGAGCAGGAGCAGGAGCAGGAGCAGGAGCAGGAGCAGGAGCAGGAGCAGGAGCAGGAGCAGGAGCAGGAGCAGGAGCAGGAGCAGGAGCAGGAGCAGGAGCAGGAGCAGGAGCAGGAGCAGGAGCAGGAGCAGGAGCAGGAGCAGGAGCAGGAGCAGGAGCAGGAGCAGGAGCAGGAGCAGGAGCAGGAGCAGGAGCAGGAGCAGGAGCAGGAGCAGGAGCAGGAGCAGGAGCAGGAGCAGGAGCAGGAGCAGGAGCAGGAGCAGGAGCAGGAGCAGGAGCAGGAGCAGGAGCAGGAGCAGGAGCAGGAGCAGGAGCAGGAGCAGGAGCAGGAGCAGGAGCAGGAGCAGGAGCAGGAGCAGGAGCAGGAGCAGGAGCAGGAGCAGGAGCAGGAGCAGGAGCAGGAGCAGGAGCAGGAGCAGGAGCAGGAGCAGGAGCAGGAGCAGGAGCAGGAGCAGGAGCAGGAGCAGGAGCAGGAGCAGGAGCAGGAGCAGGAGCAGGAGCAGGAGCAGGAGCAGGAGCAGGAGCAGGAGCAGGAGCAGGAGCAGGAGCAGGAGCAGGAGCAGGAGCAGGAGCAGGAGCAGGAGCAGGAGCAGGAGCAGGAGCAGGAGCAGGAGCAGGAGCAGGAGCAGGAGCAGGAGCAGGAGCAGGAGCAGGAGCAGGAGCAGGAGCAGGAGCAGGGAACTCTTTAAACGAACGGTGTAAGTGAGCAGCCTTCAGAGTAGCCAAAGCCAAAGCCTTCCCTCAGATTCCCTTTGGTTTGGTGTGATCTTTAAAGGCCACTTGCAAAGTGGCCCCGTTTAACTAATACATTACATGTATCACCTCCAATGCTTGCCGATCTGGTTGTACACCTGGAAAGGCACAGAACAGCGGGAAGGTAAGAGAAGCCAGATGAGACTTTCAATTTTTCTCACAGCCCTACTGAAACGAAGAGGCAAATTAATTTTAGTAATACAATTTACAAACTGAATATTTGCATAACACTTCACTTCAATTGCACTGGGAAATACAAAGAGATGCATATTTGTAGATATTGGTTTGAGCTCACCACTACATGAGACAGTGGAGGACTGGGTGAATAGCCTTGATCCTGACCTGTGATTCCTCAGTCCTGTTTCTAAATGCTACCAAATTGGTGCTGGGAATCATGCCAGAGAGATGCTACAAAACTGTACTTCCTGGGTGTAGAGGCACAAGAAAGCTCCTGTACGTACCTTAAGCATCTCATAGAATATCAGCGTGTAAATATGTAGACATGCTGTTTTATTGGGTGGGTGATGTAATATTTCAAGCACAATATAGTAACCACCATTCAGTAACCTTGGCACACTTTTAAAATGGCTGGTCCTCTACAGCCACCACCCAGCTTCAACACTTCCCACTCTTCCTGTGATCAGAGCCTCTGCCTGCCTCCCCCCAAGTATTCTTTTACATGTTTCTCTACAAAACATTTTTATCTTTCCAAGTATTTATTTATTTGCTCATTTGTTTGTTTGTTTGTATCTCTGACTTTCCTGGATGTTGCCATAGACCAGATTGTCCCGTGACTCACAGAGATCCGCTGAGTCCCTGGGTTTAAAGAGGAAGTATGCTACCTTACCTGCACTGAAATTCCCCTCTTTAAAGATGATCACGGCAGTATAACAAAACTTCCAAAGAGAAAACAGAACATAGCAACTGTTTCCCTAGTTTCCATGGCTTGTGTAAGTTTTCCTTTCTCTCTTATTTATTATTTTCCCGCAACACAATCTTTTTATTAATTATTTGGGCATTTCTTACTCTGCACTCTGGAGTGCTCAACCCCCCGTTTCTCCCAGGTTCACCCTCCCACCCTGTGCTCTTTCCTTCAAAAAGGAAATTAGGACAAGAACAACACAGCTGTCAAGTCCAGTTTGTGTTCCCATACTCTAGGAGGCACAGCATGGGGAGGACCCTCTGCATAAATGCTGGGGGTTAAGCAGCCTCAAGGGCATCTTCTGCAGGAGGACCTAATTGGGGACTGCCTGAAAGACCAGGGATTGCTGATGCAGACAATGCCAGCCAATCAGGAGATGCTTTCTTGGGACCAATGGGGCATAGGCAGGGGGTATTAAAGGGGTTTGCTGTGATGTTTCTCATATGTTCCCTGGAGTCTGTGCCTTTGATTCCTGGCCACCTCTTCTCCAGTGCCCAAGGTCAAGTAGGGTGGCCGAAGGCACAGGCAACACCTTATATTCACTAGAGGGAGCATGGGCAAACTCCTAGGGGCCAACCTTGGTTGGGGGCTGTCTGTTTTCCTCCCACTCTTGTCTGTCAGTCAGGCTTCATTTGTACAGAAAGTCAACTCCAAGCTTCACCTTTCCCGTTACTTACTGGTTTCACAATGTTACTTTCCAATATTTTCTGAAAGTGACCAGAGATCTCCTCTCCTCCCATCTTCTCTCTCTTTCCTTTCTGGTCTGTCTATCTGTCTGTCTGTCTGTCTGTCTGTCTGTATCTTTCCTCCCCTTGTTCTCTCTCCCTCCCTCCTTTCCCCTACTGGAGCAGACACTGCCTTTATGAACACATCTGCACTGTCAGAGGCAGTGACTGTTTCTGGGGTTTCCTGATATTTAGACATTTCTCTTCCTGCATCCTGGAATCAGCCACTCCCCACAGGACAGTTGAAGAGAAGTAAACAGAAGCTCATTGTTTAAAACACTTGCCAACATTGACCCCCCTCACACCCACTGGGATGAGCTGAGTCCTTCAGTACCTTGGGTTGTCAGTGTAGACTGGATCTGGGTGCAGGTTTAATGTGGGCACCCAAACTCCTCCATGGGGGTGGGCCCTTCCTTATATCTTCCTGCAACACTTCCTCTGCACTTCCTGATTTAGCAGACTAACTATTTAACAAGTAGGTGCCACTTAGCCAGAAGGGCAGCCGCTAAGCAGCTTCTGAGCAGCTCCGCCAACATTGACCTCTTAGCTCTGGGATAACGGAGAGACATGTCGATGCAGGAGAAGAACTGGGGTGTCACACTGTGGGGCTCCAGTGGTGGCTCTGAGACTTGAAAATCCGACTGAAGAGCATGAGCTGACAGGACACACTGCTCAAGACTGGGCTGCTGGGAAGGGGCCACTGCATAGGCTCCTGCACACTTCAAGATCCTTAGTGTCACCTCGGTGCCATGCATGACCTGCCTGTGGACATTCTATGCCACACGGATCCCACACGTGACTCCTGGTGCTACCTGGCACAAGGCTGAAAGTTGCGAGTGTGTAAGGCCAGGACACTGGCTTCTATAACTCCCCGTGTGTTAGAGTGCCTGATTTTTTTAAGCACACACTGCAAAACTTCAGCTTCTTCAGCAGTGACACACATGTAAGGAGATTAAACCATGCATACAGCTGTGTGGGAATTCATCCCAAGGTCATCACGGATTCAGGGTGACCTGTACACACACACACACACACACACACACACACACACACACACACCACACACACACACACACACACACACACACACACACACATTAAACTGTGCATACAACTGTGTGGGAATTAATTCGAAGATCAGCACAAACTCACAGTGATCTGTGGATGTATTTTAAAGAAAAGTAAGTAAATTAAACCATGGTGGCATCTTGAACTTCAAGGCAGCAGGTGACTAAAGCACGGGTAACTCAAAGCCACCTGGGCCCAAAGAAAGGCCTCCTAAGTGAATTGATTTACACCACACAACTGATTTTGTCATTCAGTGACAGAAACAACTAATATGGTCTAGAAACAAGAGGGAAACACATCCTAGATAGAAACTGGACTTTGGAATAATGAAGTGCAGGTTATGAGGGAGGTTCACTGTCCCGTGTTTAACATTTCTTCACAAGATTGAACTAATTTGAGCATGAAAATGGTTAAACCAAGCATTCTCTCCCATTTTATCATTTTAAATATATTTAACATAAAATTTACTATTCTAACCATACCCCCTAGAACACAGCCAGTGCCACTAAGTGCAGTATTACCCTCCCTGGCCCTGGCTACCTCAGGCCACTTGTCCCTGAATTGGACCAAGGTAGGTTCTCATGTGAGTGAAACCCACGGGCCCCACCCTGCTGTGGCCAGCAGTGTTGTAAGATTCTTGTAATTCCTAAGCAGGTTTCCTAGCAAGGTACTCACATTCTGCTTCCCTTGCATAGGACCGGGAGGGAGAGGACAAGGGGAAAGAAGATTAAAGGAAGTTCAGTTCCCAAACTGATCTTTACGGGGGCCCAACTGACAGAATGTGCATAAATCTAGTGCACTCAGCCCAGCGGGCTTCACGGACCCCGAGACAGGGCCAGGACATCTCAGCATCTACTCTACCACCTGTTTTCTGGTAATCACAAACTTCTCTCTACCAGGACCTGGGTGCCCTGCTGACACCCCACATTGTGTCTCCGGCTCCTGCATTTTCTCGTGTCTAGCTTTCTATCCAGCTGCTGTTCCTGAAGTTCATTCAGTCGTTTCCTCACCTCTCCTCCTGCTACTCTGTACTGTCCAGTGCGATGCACACTGCACCATCTGCCCATTCTTGTTCCTCTTGATGGACATTTATACCATTTTAATTGTTCATTATGAAGTCACTGTGAGCTGGCAAGATGGCTCAGTGAGTAAAAGCCCTTTCCACAAAGCTCAGTGTGATGGTTTGTCTATGCTTGGCCCAGGGAGTGGCACTGTTGGGAGGTGTGGCCTTGTTGGAGTAGGTGTGGCCTTGTTGGAGTAGGTGTGGCCTTGTTGGAGTAGGTGTGGCCTTGTTGGAGTAGGTGTGGCCTTGTTGGAGTAGGCGTGTCTCTACGGGCGTGGGCTTTAATACCTTTGTCCTATTTGCCTGGGGGCCAGTATTCTGCTAGCAGCCTTCAGATGAAGATGTAGAACTCTCAGCTCCTCCTGTACCATGCCTGCCTGGATGCTGCCACATTCCCACCTTGATGATAATGGACTGAACCTCTGAACCTATAAGCCAGCTCCAGTTAAATGTTGTCTATTATAAGACTTGACTTGGTCGTGGTATCTGTTCACAACATTAAAACTCTAACTAAGACACCCAGTGACTTGAATTTGATACCCAGAACCCACTTCATGGAGGGAGAAACTTGACTGCCAGAAGTCCTCTGATCTCTACGCATGTGCTGTGGCACCCGCACCCCACCCCCACCAGACACAGAATAAGTAAAAGTATGGGTGTGGCATATTCAAAGGAAATTAGAAAATCATTAACTTTATGAAAGGTGGCCACACCCACTCTGCCAAGATGTCCTTGTCCAGATGATTTTGATGTGAGCATCACATCTTCATCCTCAGTCGTCCCTGTCTGTTTCCCCACCTGCAGAAGCCTTTCCAGTGCCACCTCAGAGACCCTGTTTCCCAGGACTGGGTCTCACAACCCGCTCTATTCTCTGGGACTTTGTGCTTCCTTTGAAACCAGTTGTGCTTCAGAGGTTCCCAGCCTCCGGAACTGTCCCCTAGATGATAGTGTAACCTCCAGGCAGATGCAGAAGATAAATACATGGGCAGTTTGGCAGGGGATAATTTCTAGTGGTCACTTACAGGGGACACTTCCATATGATGTTAGCCTTTTGTTCCTGAGTAAGCCTCGGAACTGGATCTGAGCCCACAGCCTCCGCTAACAAGACCCTCTTACATCGGTTTGGAACTGAATCTCCATAGCCAGCCCCTGACCCTGCCACTTCTGAGGTTTCCCTCATCTCTCGCTCCTCACTGAGGTCTTTGATTAGTGGTGCATATCTGTAGCAAGGGGGGTGGCTGTCACTGGAATTAAGGGAGACTGGGTATGATTTGAACCGCGGAGCATGAAGGCCTGCTTTAAGAGAGATATGCAAAGCCTGTGGTTAGAATGATTACAGCCAAACATCAGGACGTCTAGATAAAACCCCTGACATCCCACAGCGGGGGGGACACATGCTAAGAACCTCATTTTAATGAATATACATTTTGAGTTTTCAACTACAAGGGAATTAGGGCAGATCGTCTACTTCACACTTTCTAATTAACAGCCCGGGTGGGTTACCCTTCCTCTGTTTTATCTATTGATTTTATCTCATTAAGGGGGAGTGGAAATTGGTTCTATTTTGTCTTCCTGGGTAAGCCTGCCTTTCCATTATAAGCTGGGCGTGGGAACACATGGGCCCCCGGCTTGGCTGCTGAGGTGAGACTGCATGCAGAGGCCTTTTTCTGTAACAAGATGGGCGTGTGTGTGCGCGCACGTGTGTGTTGTGTGCATGTGTTTGTGTTACGTGAGCATTGTATATGCGTGTGCTGTCTGTTATGTGTTATGTGGTTTGCTATGTGTTGTATGTATGTGTTGTGTGTGTACATTATGTGTGTTATATGTATGTATGTATGTTGTATGTGTGTTGTGTATGTGTACTGTGTGCTATATGTATGTGTGTGGCATATGTGTGTATTGTGTGTGTTTTGTATGTGTATGCTCTGTGGGGTGTGTGTGTGTGTGTCTGTGTGTGTGTGGTGTTACAAGGGGCCATTTAGAAGGAATCATTGTTCATTCTGTTGAAAGTGTCTGAATCCGTGCACAGCAGTCTAGGCCTGAGTGAGTCCAGTTGGCATTGGAGCAGCCTGGGTGGGTATTTGGAGACAAGTCTGTTGGAGGAGGTCAGGGAGGTGACTGGGTAGTGGGAGAGCATCCCATGCTCGGGGCTTGGAAACACTAGTCTGTGTCTGATGGAGGGGCTGCTTTTCTGGATCTAAATGGTTGGGCATCGGCCCTGTTTGTGAGACACACAGTGTCCTTGCCCCCTCAGAGCTCCCTTCGGACCCAGCCTGGATGTGCACAGCCTCCTTTTGCAGTTCTTTTGATAGAAGGGGACTTGGATCCACACTCACAGAAGTAGGGGTAATGTCAGACTTACCTGTTGACTGACCCAAGCAAACATGACTGGGGCAGTGACTGTCATGGCAAGTTTAGTCTCAAGCATGTTGGAGTCCCAGTGTTCAAGGACATCAGGGACTTTTATGTCTCATCGTTCATTTGGTACCTACTTGGCTGCCGGATGTTATCTTTCTGATAGTCTGAGAGTTTATGCCTTCTCATCCACCACAGCTATTCTCTCAGAAGTGAAGCTCGTCCCTCATGTTTAACACGCCGCTTTCCCACAGTGTTCCTCACCTTTGAGGGACCAGATGCTTAGGCCACCACACAGATGAGCCTTGTGTGGACCTGCACTCCCTGGAGCCATCTGGCCTTTCACAGTCCCTGCTAAACCTCAGATGGGTGCCTGGTTTCCAGAAGCCCTTCTATCATTTCTGAAAACGATGGAGATGAAGTTGCCTCTAGCAACCAGATCCATAAGTCTGATGTTCCAGGCATGACTGCGTTCAGCTGCTCCCAGATTGCCTACAGCTTAGCTTAGGTAGGGGAAACGCTTCCAAGTCCCACATACCCCTTTCAACACAAAGAGACTCCAGGGAAAAAAAGAGAGTGGGAAAAATCTAATAAAGAGAAGCAGAGAACTTGCAGTACATTTGCATAATTTATGACTAAATATAGAAGAACTCCATCTCTTTTCAGAGACATTTTTATTATGGCACGCATGCGTATGTGCAAAAATATTTTTTGAACGGGCCAGTGGGTCCTACATTCTGATGTCAGAGGGGAAGGCTATATATATACAAGCAATACATTCCAGTCTGACCAGAACAGGAGGTCTGTAGGTCAAGATGCATCCTGGTGGTTGGTGGTTGAAGGCTCTAGCAACAGGACTGGACAGTTCCTCTGACATCTTGGAGTGTCTGCTTGCCATCTCAACCGCAGCCTATTCCTGACTTACAAACTGGCAGATATCAAAGATAACAAAGATATCAACCTAGAGCAGACTGTGAACTCCTTGTCTCCACTACCTTCTCTCTGGGTCTCCCTGCCACAGTCCCTGTAGTCTTGGTGTCCTTGAATATGACCTCCTTCGCCCCCTTCATCTCCCCTCAGGTGCTGTAGTCCTGTTCCTCTCCTCTGCTTCCCTTTCTGCTCAGCTCTCCCCTCCCCAAGGCTGTTTGCAGTGTTCACGGCCTCCAGGCCAGAGCCACGCTCAGTGCCTGCTTCACTTAGACAATCCGTTCCTCAGGCTGTTGCTCACTGCCTTCTGGTTCCCTCTTTAGTCCTGGAAAACTGATTTCATTTAGAGGTTTTTTTTTTTTTTTTTTTTTTTTTTGTAATTTTATTTTGAAAGCCAGTCCTTAGTATCCCTAGCAAGATGCACCCTGTTATCTTGGTCACCTGACTTCCTACTACAAAAATCATAGCCTATGTGTACCCTATTTTGTGTTGTCTGTTTGGTGTGACATGCGCATGTACATGTGTGCGTGTGCATGTGCGTGTGTGCACACATGTGCATGTATATGTGTAAGTGCATGTGTGTGTGTATGTGTGTGCGCAGCATGTGTGTGCTCATATATGTCATGTGGACCTGAGAACATAACATCTTCCAGCAGGCAGGCACCTTAGCATGATGAGATTTCCTGAGTTGAGGACGATCACTAGAAACAAGGGACCCCTGATCTTAATTGTCCTCCCATCTCTTCCTTATAACAAACTACAGCCCCCAGAAGTGTCAGTTTCATATCTCCCCCCAGCCTCAAGGATCTGTCAGCCTGTGAGAGCTATCAGCGTGGTAGCAGAGTTGGAGGGTTGTCTTACAGACAGATGGACTCCTTACAAACAGGCTTTGCTGAATGGTCTGTGTTTTGTTCTCAGGACACCCCATGTCCAGTCTGCTTTCTTCAGATTCCTCCATGTCTAGCACAATTAACATAAAAGCTCCGTTTACCCTGGTCTGAGGGGCATTCGTCATATAGACTCTTGCTTGCTAAATGGAAGCATGCAGGGAAGAGTTCTTGAGGTTGGCTTGTTTTACATAATGTGGCACTGGGAATGCACACATTTGCAGGCATTGCAGCTCTCTCCTCTGCAGAAATTCTATGTATTTATTCCTGAGGAATTGCCCATGCGGGCTTATTCTCAAGATCCAGGACATGCTCTGTGACTGTGCTCGGAGTATGGGGCCCAGCACACTGGACATCCAGGAAGGGATGCTGGAGTGTGGTACAGTTCTCACGGTGATGTCTAATTGTGCAGCCACTGAATGCGCAGAGCTTTGATAGCCTGTTTTAAGCATTTATGGAAGAAGCATGGAGCCGAATCCAGTTGCTCCTACTCACCCTGCGCCTTTGCCACCTCACCTGAAGGAAAGTGTTACAGTTGTTTCATTGTGACAAAAGCAAATTAAAGAAAGTTCATAGCAGGAACCTGAGGCTGCTGGTCACTTTGAACTAGTGGTCCGGAAGCAGAGAGAACAGGATGGACTCCCACTGAGCAAGAAATACTGAGATACCAGGAACTCTGTCCTGCAGACTTGAGATAATCTCACAGAGTAGGCAGAGCCAGGCAGGTCTGGAAGACTCGGTTTTGTGAAGAGAGACAGGAGAGGGGGAGAAGGAAGAGGGGAGAGAGACAGAGAGATAGAAAGAGAGAGAGAGAGAGACACAGAGACGCTGGTGCTCAGCTCACTGTCTCCTTTAAATTCAGATCGGAGACCCCAGCACATAGAATGGAGCCACCCACATTTAGGGTGGGTCTTCCTTCCCGACCCAGTTAAAACTTACTGCAGACAGCCTCTGGGGTACACCTAGAATGTGTCTTCTAGTTGACTTCTCATCCGGTCAAACTGATAGTGATGATTTTTTTTCATGGAGAGAGACCAGCGGAGAGCACGTGAGGTGCTCAGAGGAATTAGAACAGGGCCTGACTGGGCCTAACAACTTACCTCTGATGCGCTGCCTGTCAATCAGAGTTTGTCCTGTCAGGGAAGCTTGGTTCTAGGATCCAACTGGTAAATGCTGGAATTTATCCAAAGGGTGGAGGGAGCTTTAACTATCATATCCTGGCCAGAGTGGCAAATCCTGTCATACCAGGCTCAGCCTCTCAGCCCGATGACAATGTCTCATGACATTAAGTCCACAATCCCCTGAGTCTTCCAGACCTGCCTGGCTCTGTGGGCTGCGTGAGATTATCTGAAGTCTGTCTGCAGGAGATAACTTGGGATCTCAGCATCCTTCCCTCAGTGGGAGTTCATCCCACTCTAAACCCAACACCATGATTCTTCGAAGATTATTTGGCTTCTGCTGCCCACAACAACAGTAGGGCTCAGCCGCACAGGGGCAAGACTTCCAGTCACCAATACAGTGACAGGCATACTACCAGTTACCCAGCTCCTATTCTGTGCCAGGCTATCCCTGAAGCCTTCCTCATGGGCAACCTGGTACAATTCCCACTCAGTCCCGTGGGAAGGATTACCCAGGACAAGGACTTGGAGACGTCATAGGGAGGTCTGCCACTCATGTTAATCCACAGCTCGGAAGTGCTAGAGCAGAGACATGAACTCACGGCTGTCAGACATCACAGTCCAAGTTCCAAACACAGAACCACAGAGCAGAGTCACCTAAATTGAAATCCAGGTGCTTGCATTTTCCCTGCCACCCTAGAACACTTACCTTGGGTGGTCCTTCACTGAGAGAGGACATGCCACCTGTAAAACTGGTGACCACCTTGGGCTGAAGGGTTTCTAGGACTCAGGCTGACATTTGATGACCTTATGGAAGTTGGGCAGTTTGGACGGAGACCTTACAGACCAGAGCAGCACAACAGGCTCTCTTTATAGGGGACACGCACTCATGCTGATCGTGAAATTGAGTCACAGCATCCACTGGCAGGTGTGCAGTCAGACATCTCTGAACAAGGAAGGTCCCTCGGTTTCCACTCTTAAGAAAGGTCATTACACTAGAATACCAGTTACTTTTATTTTCTCTGTGGGGCCAAATGTCTGATATGAAGTAAATCGAGGAGGAAGGGTTATTTTAGCCATAGGATCTTGGTGGGGAGAGCATGGTGGGCAGGATTCATCCTAGTGATTAAGCTGCAGTAGCAGACAGAAAGCTGAATGGTTTTGCCCAGGGAGCTTCCTCTAGCCACGTCCTCCTGGGTACCAGCCCACTGGTTCAGGGGGTTTTTGTTTGTTTGTTTGTTTGTTGGGGTTTTTTTTCCAAGACAGGGTTTCTCTGTGTAGTCCTGGCTGTCCTGGAACTCACTTTGTAGACCAGGCTGGCTTCGAACTCAGAAATCCGCCTGTCTCTGCCTCCCAAGTGCTGGGATTAAAGGCGTGCGCCACCACCGCCCGGCTGTTTGTTTGTTTTTTAAATTTATTTTATTTAGGGGCAGCATCTTGCTGAGTTGCCTGACATTTAAGCTTGTGACTCTTCCATTTCAGCTAAGACTAAAAGTCACCACCCACTGTATTGGTTTGCATGTGTTCCGCCCAGGGAGTAGCACTATTAGAAGGTGTGGCCCTGTTGGAGTAGGTGTGGCCTTGTTGGGGTGGGTGTGGCCTTGTTAGAGTAGGTGTGGCCTTGTTGGAGTAGGTGTGTCACTGTGGGTGTGGGTTTTAAAACTCTCACCCTAGCTGCCTGGAAGCCAGTCTTCTGCTAGCAGCCTTCAGATGAAGATGTAGAACTCTCAGCTCCTTCAGCATCTTGCCTGCCTGGATGCTGCCATGCTCCCACCTTGATGATAATGGATTGAACCTCAGAACCTGTAAGCCAGCCCCAGTTCAATGTTGTCTTTTATAAGAGTTGCCTTGGTCATGGTGTCTGTTCACAGCAGTAAAACTGTAAGACATCCATCCTACTTTAAACTTGGCTGCCTTTAAAATACGGCAAAATAACAGTAAAAACAAGATCTGGAACCATCCGTTTTCCTCCCATTATTTAAAATGTTCACACCACTGTTTTGTTTTGTTTTCAGGAAACATAAAAATCTGCCACAAAGCCAATGGGAATGAATAGATTTTAATTGCCTTAAAAAAAAAAAAAAAAAAAAAAAAAAAAAAGAGGAAACCTCTTTATGCAGAAACTGCCCTAGAAATTCCCCAAGAATTGAGACTACAAACTGGGATGTCTCCAAAAGTTTGAGGAGGTACCAGCTGGTCAAAAAGAAAAGGCGAAAGGAGATGAAACACATTCAAAGAATTTTCAAAAGGAAGGACTTCAAATGAGAAGTTTGCAAATGGTGTCTTTTGTCCTAAGGACAGAGTATTTGTGTAGAGGAGCTGCTGGGGGTGCCTGTTCCCTGACATCCTGAGTGGAGAGGTGAGACTCGTGAGTGCCATAGGGCTGTAATGGTGGTGCACATATTTAGATCTGCTGGAGACCTTGACCTAGATATTTTGTCAGGAATAGCTGCTTAGACTTTGGGCAAACCTTTGAAATCACCCCAAACAGAATGCTTTTCCTCACCAGGACACAACATTTTAAGTGTTCTTAATGTGAAGTCCCCAGAGTAGATGGGTGGGCAAGCCCTGCCTGCCACACCCTGGCATATCCATAGGCTTGATGGGAGAGAGGATGGGGCAATGAGCTTAGAGCCATGAGGGAAAGACTTCGAGGGCACACATTGTACAAACAGATCTCCCTGCTTCCATTCAGGTGAGGGGATCAGTCCTGCTTGCTTTTCTAAGGGAGAGACGGTCCCGTGGTCTCAGGAGGGGTGCCTTCTGGAGCCCTTCACAGTTGTATATGCCAGCAATTCAGGATTCCTAGAGAAAGAAAATATCAATTCAGAAGATCCAGTGTTTTGCAAACACTGTTTTGATTGGACCGTGTGCTGTTTGATCCATGGAATCTCGTCTTTGAAAATGTTCATTTCCTGTATGTTTAAGTTACCATGTGGGAATCCCATCAAAAGAAAAGACCTGAATCTTGCAGTCTGCCTCCCTTGAGGCTGCCACTTTGTTGAGAGACACACCACACTGTGTCAGGTGTCCCTTTGAGAAACAAGGAGCCAGTGAGAGTATTGTCTTCAAGCAGGTGATGTAACCCAGTTCAGACAAGGCCACCCAGCCCCATCCTGCCCAGGTTCCAACAACCCCACCAGCCATCACACTTACCGAGACTCTGTGTTAAAATGAAATCTGGCTTAAATTGCATTTAAAAAGAGATAAGAAATCAAATGGACTTCTAACAGGTCCCTGGGCTCTGGTAGTATGAAGTCATGTCTCTGTCTGGCTTCTCGATTACTGTATTAGCGGCGTGCTTCAAGGGTCCTTACCAAGCAGTGGCCGGGGACAGCCACCAGCAACACTGCCTGCACTGTATCAGTGAAGCTTCTTCCCAGAGAGACAGTCCTGCCTACCAACAACCTGGAGGCTTCTGTTACGCGGTTACCCTGTGTACTTTAATGAATTGGTTCTCATCTTGTAGACAAGACATGGAACCCATTCTAGAGTAATGTGTAGGTTAGCTCTGACCAAACCCTGCAGTCTGAGAGTGGAGAATGCAAATGAGATGGGTGTGCACTTCTAGAAGTAGCCTGGCAGGGAAGAGAGATGTCCATTCCATAAGGGGAAAAAGGTGGTCTAGGAAGTTCCAGAGGTGGCCAAGTAATTGGATTCCTACCCAGCTGGAGTTTCCCTGAGGTCGATGCTCAGTAGAACTAGATTAAATACATCGAATGAAAGGATGATTTAAGACAGCAGCTTACATGTCAAGATAGCAGACTCCTGGAAACAGACAGAGGTGCTGGCCGTTCTCCACATCACTAGTTTGAGAATCAAGTGATGTGACACTTGAGGTCCTTACAGAGAGAAGCTACAGAATCTCAGCAGAATCAGATAAAGTTCCAACAAGACCTGTAGTTATCTAACACTGAAAACCCCAGGCTGTCCCGGGCTGCTCCAGGCTATCCTAGCCTGCTCCAACCTGCCCCAGGGTACCCCAGCCCACTCCAGCCTGCCCCAGCCTGTCCCAGCCTGTCCCATCCTGCTACAGCCTGCCCCCACCCTGTCCCAGCCTGTGTCAGCCTACCCTACCCTACTCCAGCCTGTCCCAGCTTGTCCCAGACGACCCTAGTCTGCCCAAGTCTGCCCCAACCTGCCCCAGCCTCTCCCAGCCTGCCCCAGCCAGTCCCAACCTGTCCTGTGTAGATCTCTGCTGGCATAGTAAGGTCTTCCATACTGGAGAGAGCTCCCTCCTTGAGCACAGAATGGCCCTGGCAAGGAAGATGTGTGTGTATGCTGGCAGCCAACACTCAGATGCTGTTCTGGGTAGAAAGCGCTGTCTTTAGAGAGCTTCACTCCTAGACAGCGCTCCTCCCTCAGCAATTCTCATCCCCTGAAATCACCTTTCTTAGATATTACTATCTCCAGAGATCTCCATCCTAAGGATATTCCCGGAAAACCTCACCCGCAAAGTTCCATCTCCAGACAGCAGCCTAAGACTGTTTCTTCCTCCTATAGCTCTACCTCAAGATAGCTCCACCCTAGATGGCTCCATCATCAGATGCTAGCTCTGCCTCCAGATGCCAGCTCCATCCCTAGACAGCTCTGTGCTCAGAAAAGCAAAATACAGCGAACACCAATATAACGCAAGCTCATAGCTCAGGAATGTGTAGTGTATGTGGCTCCTCAGAGACCCAAGAGAAGCAGATAAAAGGTGTCACCTGATCTCCTAGTGAGCTTGGAACTTCTGTGTTCTGGAAAGTTCCTGAGCCGTAGGTTTAGAACCTCTCAGTCTCCATTGTTTGTGGAATATGGTTCTCCCCAGGTCTAGAGCATCATGGGTATGTTGGCAACCCAAGAAGAACCTGGAGGTTCAGAGAAAGATTGTGGGACCGGGGAGACTTGGAGAAGGCGGGCATGTGGCAACCAGGTGTTAGTTAAGGAGAGCTCTTCAGAGTTGGTAAGAGAGAGCTTGGGGCTCTAGGGGAGAGAGGGTGATTGGTGGCAGGGAGCTAAGTGAGCACATCTGGCTGCCACTGAGCACATCTGGCTGCCACTGAGCACATCTGGCTGCCACTGAGCACATCTGGCTGCCACTGAGCATATCTGGCTGCCAGTTTATTTGAAGAGCAAAGTGCAAATGGCTGCAGCCAGCTGTAGTGAGCTGCAGCCTTTGCTCCAGCCCAGTGGCTTTGCCATGTTAAGGCTGCATGGGTGACATTTCTTCTTTTTTCTGAAACTCTTCTGCTCCTGACAAGAGGATGAGTCAAAGATGTGGACGTGTCCTCTCTGTCTTTAGGGTGCTCTATACTTTCAGGTAAAGACTTCACAGCCCACAGCCCAAGACCATGACTGACCCAGGCTCTGTGAGGCTCCAGACACCACCAGGATTCACTCATTTCTCTGCTCTCTGAGCACCTGGGTGCTGCTGGACAACCAGAGCCACTTGCTAGGTTAGTGTCACCCCGTGTAAGCATTCTTGTTCTATCCTAAGTTGTTCCAATCCCATGGCACAGGGCAAGCCTGTCTCCTTCAATAGAAACATTTTTTTTCTTTTTAATTTTAAATATATTATCTTAAAAGGGCATTTTGTGTTCACACGCTTATTATCCTTGGGCAAAGTCAATGTTTCTGCCATAATGAATTTCAAAGGCCGCTTTACAATGAAGCAAGTTCTTGTCCTTGTACCATCTAGAACCTTCTCCCATCGTTAGCTGGCTTGACAGGCGGTGCAGATTCAGGGTTTGCACTGAAGTGGATTTTATTGAGCACCCAAGGCTGTTATAATTGCTTTGAGGACTTTTAGTAAAGGTGACCTGGCCCAGAGTAGCAGTCGCTCTGCTTTCAAGCCTGCACCTCCCCCCTCATCTCTGCCCACAGGGACTCCACATCACACCGGTTTGGAGTACTCTGAAATGTCCCCAGTGGAACCAGCCATGTTCCCTAATGAGTGTAGCTGGTTTGAAGAACTAGGGACACCCAGGGAGGAAAAGAGAGCTAAAGTCCAATTACATCACACATTAGCTTAACAGGATATTATTTATTGTAATTTATGGAAATATATTAGTGAATTTCCCAATGTAACTGAAAGGTCTAAATTATATTCAAAAGAGAATATTTAATGACATGTTAGCAGGTACTGTATTTGAGAGCTATTTGTTAAAGTGCTACCAATTTTGACAAACATTTGTAGAAGAGATTTTTTTTTTTTTTTTTTTTTTTTTTTTTTTTTTTTTTTGGAATCTTGAGGGAACAGAAATAATATATGGGTAAAAACACAGAGTACTGTTCAGAGATGACATCAGGATAAATAAGAACTCAGTGGTGGAAGTGTCTCCTCTGCCTTGCCTAGTGCTGGCTTGCATACATAATTATCAGAGCTCATTTTAATAAAACCAATAAAGAATGCTAAGTTGGGAGTTTTGCTACAACATTAAGCTAAACAGATGGAAAAAAAATTCTTACTGGTGCTGATTCATCTAATAAAACTCAGCGTAAGTTAATGCAATTTCTTAAAATCAAGACAAGTAGAGTGGGTGCTGTAACATGTCTCTCATCTATCTGTCTGTCTGTCTGTCTGTCTGTCTGTCTGTCTATCTAGTTATCCCTCTAGCATGCATCTATCTATCTATCTATCTATCTATCTATCTATCTATCTATTTATTTATCTATCCATCTACCATCTATATCTTATCATCTAAATACCTTACCTATCATTATCTATCATCTACCAATCTATTGATCCATGTATGTATCTATCCACCTTATATCTACCTACCTACTATTATCTATCTATCATCTTCTATCATCTATCATCTATTATCTATTTTCTTATCATCTACATACCTATCATTATCATCTATCAATCAATCTATTGATCTGTGTATCTATCAACCTTCTATCTACCTATCATTGTCTATCTATCTATCTTCATCATCTATATCTATTTGTCTGTGTCATCTACCTAGCTACCATGTACATATCATCTACCTACATGCCTACCTATTACTAATTATCATCTTATCTATAATCTATCTATTCATCATCTATCTTTATTTATTATCTATCTATAATGTATCCATCTATTTATCTATAATCTATGAATCCATCAAGCTCAAAGAAGTCTTCCATCATTCAACAACATCTCTCCTTCCTGCTTCCCCAGCCTCTGACAGCTCCCATGCTATTTACTCTCTCTGAATTTGCTCTTGCAAGCCCCACATCTAAGAGCAACCATCAATTGTGCATGCCATGTCAGCAGTTTCATTTCTGACATACCTCGTTGACCTGTCCATGCTGCAGTGTTTATCTGAGTTCTGTTTCATCTCATGCATCTACCCTTTACATATGGACAAACACATGGGTTGTTTTGCCTCTGGCCACTCTGAGCAGTCCAGCTACAAGCACCAGCACCTCTAGGGGCCATTGCTTCAAATCTTTGATTGTACAATGAAGAACGAGATGTTGAGGTTTGATCTTCTGAGATGTACTGTAATGATAAGTCCTGGCCCCCTTGGCCTGGGTGCTCCTAGGGATAAGAGAGTCTGCTGTACCCAAGTGATGCTATGTAACCTTGTCTCACAAGTTATCCCTGATTGGTGAATAAAGATGTCTACAGTCTGTAGCTGGGCAGAAGAGAGATGGGCAGGGTCTTGGATTCCCAGGCTTGGAGGTCAGAAGAGAACCAAGAGGGGAGAGAGAAGGTGGAGAGAAGAGAAAGATCCCATGGGTTAGGAGTCAAGAAAGCATGGCCTTGAGGGCTGGCCAATTGGAGTTAAGAGCAGCCTAGATGAAAAATAGTAAGTAGGGGTTATCAATAGGAAATGGATTTTAATAGCATATGGGGTAGATAGCTGCCCAGCTCTAGGGCTGATTAGGGCTTCTTATAAATATAAAGATCCTGTGTCTTTTATCTGGGAACTGAATAATCAAAGGCAGGATAGGAACCCCAGATTGAGATTAAATATTTTCTACAACAGTGAAATTACTGTATCGTATGATTTTTTTTATATTGAACTCTTTGAGGCATGTTTTACCATATTTAATGTCAAATGATTCATTCTGACATTTAGTTTGCCAGAGAGGAAGATTCCATTATCTTGAAGCTGAAGTCACATGTGTGCTTGGGAGACGCTGTTCTTTGTAAAAAAAAAAAAAAAAAAAAAAAAAAAAAAAAAAAAAAACCTCCACATTTGTGGACCTCGTTCTAATGTAGAGACAGAAAAAAGGGAAATGTTTGGGATGTCATAGAGCAAAGAAGACTTGGAAAGAGAGCAAACGGAGCCACCTCGGGGCTCCTGCCATGACAGAGGTAGCTGGGGGTGGGAGAGAAGACATCTACGGAGCATGAAGGGCTTGTCTTGTGAAGCTGGAGAGAGGACTGCAGAGCTTTTGCTGGGCGAGCATCTTTGGGGAATGCTCAAGTGTAGCCTAAGGTTGGGGCAGCTGCAGGCCCATATGATGAAGAGATGGGGAGGGATGGGAGGAGGCAGGCAGGCCATGCAACCCAGCACACTCTGAGGGCTTTGGATTTCAGTTTAAGGATAATAGGAAAAAGGTATTGTGGAGTTTAAGGCTAGGAGTGGTGGGTCTAGTTGGTGAACAGAAGTGGTTAGTGGGAATAGGGAAGCTGGACCAGTCTATATGGCAAGCTTCCTACTCTTTGTTTTCTCTTGGCTGAGACAGCAGCACACAGCTTCTTCATGGGAATACCCTCTTAGTGTCTGTACCAGGAGGGCTTGGGAGAGCAGTCACCTAGGCTTCCCAGGACTTGTCAACCTGCCAAGGTGATTATGCATAATGACCGGATAAAGAGCAAGTAGCACCAGCCTTCCTGTATCTCATCAGACTGAAAGATGCTTCTCCTGGAAGCCTGGGTCAGGATGCTCTTACCACAGTCACACCCAGGACATCATCCTGTAAGATGAAGCCAGTGTCCACTCTCCATAGAGAGAATGAGAAGGAGAAAGAAGTAAGAAGTGCAAAGGGCTCTCCAAGCCAAACACTTGGGTGATAACTAGCGGGTGGTTCATTGCTGTAACAGGAAAGATATCTGGGTTATGTCAGCAGAAGAGACAAGGGCTCTAAATACTTGTATTCTGTAAGATTTTGTAAACACAGCAACCAGATGTTCTTGCTGAAAGTATCTAACCCTGAAAAGAGAATGAACACAAAGGTTTTAACAAATGAATCGTTGCCAAATCTGCTACAAGACCAAATATTTAACACTTTTGCTTATTCAGAGTCACCAGAAATAAGCAGGTGCAATTGAGTTGGGTAACACCATAGAGCATGTTTTCTGTGACCTTCATTCTCCCCTGGGGAGGCAGGGAGACTGTTACCCACACCCTGCAATGGCACAGGCCAACAGTAACTCACCTGTTTCCTGGAGTATTTAAATCGGGGAAGATAAATGGTCACAGGAGTAGGATTCCTTCCTTCTACATGTCAAATCCCTTGCACATTATATTTAAAAAATATAACTTGAAATCCTAGCCAGTCATGTCCCCTACAGGAGACCAGACAGCCTTGAAGCCAGAAGGGAAGCAGTTTTGCCTTGCAGCTGACTGAGGGATACAGGGAGCAAAGAATGACCAAAGTAAGACAGACACCCAAGAGGACAGGACAGGAGGTAGGGGCAGGGCTTCTGGGGAACTGAGCTGAAGGAGCTGAAATTATATTCAGTAGCTCTGTCTTATTTTTCCATGTGTCATACTGCAATGGCTTTGCCTGAGGCCAAAGCAGTTACTGCAAGCTTTGGGGTGACAAGACAGGAATGTTGTGACCTTAGGAGAGTGGGGTGGGGGAGGGTAGTCTCCACACCCAGAAAACAAGATCGATCCATCCAGGGTGAATGGATCCCATTCCCTGGCAGAAAAGCAGTGGGCTCAGGGCTGAGAGCTGAGAGCTGAGAGAGGCAGGGCAGCAGACACTTGAGGAGACTCAACAGCAGGCATGTGCGATGCCAAGTGCAACAGATGGAAGGAGCCAGACGCTCTCGGAGCAGGGCTAACCCAGTGAACAGACTAAAAAGAGCAAAGGGAGCTAGGCACACCCCAAACCAGGCAGGCACAGAAGCCAGGGAGTTAGAAATGGGAGTGTCAACATCTCAAGCTGACCTGTGGGCAGAGGGCAGAGAAGACATCGCTAAAGCTTTCAGGACACTTCAGAACCCTTCAGGGATATGTAGACACAAGGAGATCAAAGCCATGTGGACAGCGACTCCTTAAATAATCCCGGAAGGAGAGAAGGGATGCAGAGAACAAAGGAAATTAAGACTAAGTCATGGTTCTGAGAGGAGGAACGACCCACCCTAGACACATAGGTTGGAAATTCCAGAAGAACAGAAAGACGGTCAGATTATCCAAAACTTCCAGAAAGAAAAATGAGATTTCTGGCTTTGAGGCAGAATTCCGGCAGTGTTTGGCTTCTCCTTGACAGCAGTAGATGCTGGGAGACAGTGGAGACATGGCTTCACAGTTCCAGGGAAGCTGTTTGCATAACAAATCTTGCACTCAGCCACAATAACACCGATTCATCAGCAGAAAAAAAATGAAAGACTTTTTTGACACTTAAGGATTAGAAAGTCTGTCTTGCAGAGACCTGGGAGGATGGCTTGATTTTCTCCTCCCAGAAAGGGATTTCTCTATCCCCCATGTTGAGTCAGTCACTGGAATGTCACAGATTGCAACACATTCTATCAAATGTGATATAAAATATCAAATATTAAATATTCTATCAAATATGCCACGAGCTCAGGATTAAGTGTTGCGGTTTATATGAGCACGCATCATACAAAAGCTGTGTAATCCTCGGCAGACTGTCCAGGCTGCATTTGCAACCTCAGCTTCTAAGTGGTAATCCCCTGCTTGCTCCCCTGCCTGGCACCCTCCTTTCTGTGAGGTTTGCACAAGCCTCCCTGCTTCAGAGGCCCCTAACGATTTAACCAGTCTCCGTTAATAAGCACAAAGACGGCTTACATGTTTCCCTACTAAATGGTTACAGCGGTGCGTGTCCCTTAGTCTTTTCTATTTGCATATGAGTAATATTTATACAGGGGGAGGCCCTAACACAGGAATAATTATAGATAAAAGAGAACGGAAAATTAGAAACCTCACAGATGTAGCAAATGCCCTCCAATGTAATCATGGTCACTTACTTATTCTTCAGATAACAGAACTCTGCACTCAGCTCTTCCCTACGTGGTGTGTGTGTGTACACGTGTGGCATGTATGTGTGTGCTTATGTATGGTGTATGGGGCGTGTGGGAGGTGTGTACTTGATGTGTGTGTGGTGGTTTTGTATGTATAAAGGTGGTATGGTATGTGCTTGGTGTGTGGTGTGTGCATGTGGTGTGTGTGTGCACATGTGGTGTGCAGTGTTTGCATATATATGTGTGTGTACAGTATCATTGTGCATGTGTGTAGTTGCATGTGTGATGGCGTGTGTAGTGAGTCTGTGTGCATGCATATGTATACGTGCGAAGTGTGTTTGCGTATATGTGTGTGCTGTGTATGTGTTGTGCATACATGTGGATGTGTGGATGTGTTTGCAGGTGTGTATGTTGACATGTAAATGTGTATATTTGTGATATGTGTATGTGGTGGGTGCGGTGTCCTTTTGTGAGCGTGTGTGTCAGTGTTTGTGCATTTGTGTGTGTGCATGGTAGGATGTGTGTTCTAAGTGCAAGTGCTTGGAAGGCGTGCACACCGGATCCACTGATGGCAGCGTCTTGTCTGGGCTGCCGCGCTCCTCCTACAGATGGCGCTGTTGCCTTGCTCTCCGTTACTCAGGCCCAGGGATGGCTCTGTAATTACAAAACAAAAAGATTACATTGCGCACAGGTGGGCTGCCTGCTTTTGTTGTTTGGGCCTTAGCAGGCCAGGATCTATTCTTCACAACTTCCTGGCTGTAAAACTCAGATAACTTTGAGATGCGCCGTTCTTCAGAAAGAAAAAAGAAAAGATTATATTTGACCATCTTTTTTGAAATCTTCAGAAATAAGTCCTTTGAAAATCAGGCTTTGAGAACTTCCGAGGGTGTCCATCCAGCCAGAGTGGTTCAAGGGAGACCAGCCTGTTAGGCTTCAGTTAGCAAGTTCTTCATTTTCTTCCTCTTCTAAACAAAAACACATGCAAATGCCCCATCCCTTCACCAGAGAACTGAGTCTCACAGATTTGCAGAGCCCAGCGCTGTTGGTGGTAGCTCTTTCCAAGGTAGACACTGTGGGCAGGAAGGAATGGGCACCGCTGACCATCAGGCCTTCTGGATTGTGTCCATGGAAGTGATTCAGATTTGTCTGGGGCTGGGATTTGGGTCCAAGTGGGGGGTGGGGGGAAGCAAGTCACGCTGTCCCAGCCTGGGGCTTTCTCTCTTCTTTGGGAAGGAACTTTCAGCTATGCTCAAGATCCATAGCCCAGCCTGGCTGAGCCGGGCTCCATCTGTCAGGGATGTATGTATACTGCAAACCCTGCCTGTTGCAGTTGGCCTGTCTCTGTAGAGCTTTGTACTCGTGGCAGCCTTTTGGAAGTGGACAGCATCACGTGGTCCTCTCAGAATGAACGATGCAGAGAGGTAGTGACCTTGAGTCCCAGTCAAGATCGTGAATAATTGAGAACAGAACTCAGCTGTGGCGCATGCTCTGAGCTACTCAGCTTTCAATTCTCTGAACACGTGATAGCAACCTTTCCCGCTGGCCTGGCTCACCTTCCCAGCTCCAGGCCCTAAAGGCTGCTGTTGGGCGCTGCGGTAGAGCACCGGTTGTCCACATTAGTGAAACTTAACAGTTTTCTAGTGTGAGTCTCAGTTCCACTGGAGTGGGGCTGCTGAGCAGCGTTCACACAGAGAAGCAGAGTGAACTCCGAGAAGCGTAAAAACACATAGATGTCTTCATGCGTCCCCAAAGGAAGCCACAAGAAAGTTGGGTGGATTTTAGAGGGTGCGGGGCTGTGTTCGCAGAGCAGATGTGGCTGACAGGTGTTGAACAGGGCAGCCACAGGAGATGGGAGGCCTGAAACAGGCTCCTTCAGCACCAATGGTGTTAACAAAGGCTGGATCTCCTGTGTGTCCAGCAGAGCTGACACAGGGATCTGGTGTTGCTTTAAATGCTTGCCCTGCTGGAGGACCCTGGGCAGAAGCCATGGAAGGAGTCCTGGGCACTGTTCCAGACAGTCAGAGGCCAAAAGCAAAGTGGAGATCTGAGTCAGGAGGTCACGACCAAGGACCACAGGGCCCATCCAGGTTTAATTACAGCCAGAGTCCTGAGGCAGCACGAGGCCGGCAGAGCAGAGAGCAAGGAGCATTGGGATAACAGAGCTCCCAAGGTGAGCAACAAGACGCTGAGGGTGGGACAACGCTGCCGATTAGCTTGCTGCTCAACCTCTCCTCTGTCTGGAGAGCAGCTGTGATAGGCCCCTTGCCCTGTGTCCACAGTCGAACTGATATTCTTCTTAGCTATTCTGGCTGTGGGATGGCAGATGCTTGGAGCCCCACTTGGAAGAGCCCAGGGTTAGGTCGAAATCTTTGACACATGGGGTTGAGTTTGATTAGTAATGCCTGCCAGGGGTACAGACATAACAAATAGGTTCGCATGTTTAAGCTCCCTGACTCTGAAGGCAAGGATTGATTATTAATGCCTTCCAGGAACACAAGTATAGTGAGTGAGCGAATAAAGGCCTGTGAATTGTATCTATCTCTGGCTGCCTGCCGCGAGTGGCACAAGCTGTGCTATCTGGGAGTCCAAGTTTTGGAAATTACTTTCACGTTGTGAAGTGTTGCCCCCACTTGGACTCTTCCAAAATTCTGTCCTGCAGAATTCACCTCCTGGAGGCTCGAGTTGACTCGGCTACACAGCGCTCGCCTTTCTGCTCACTCTTTAAGTCACTGTCATCTCCCGAGTCCCCTCTGTCCCCGTGGTTTATAGGGATCCTTGAAAGTAGAAACGCCTTTAGAAACTTCGTGTTCTCAGGGCCTGGCACACAGCCAATCCAAATGAATGTTCATTTTGTTACTGTCCCTCCCCGCTATCTCCCTTTAAAATCAGCACAGGACTGCACATTCCAATGTAGCATTCCTCTAACCGTACAAATGGATTCTTTCATCTGGCTCAATTTTCATAAAAGAGTACAGGGAAAGAAATTAAAATACAAAACTTGGAGCTGGAGAGACATCTCACTGGTTGAGTGGGCTCTTCTGCCAGGACTTCAGTCTCGGGCCTGCACCGTGGGTGGCAGCTGGTATACAGCTGCTTGTAACTCCAGCCCCAGGGGATTTATACCTCTTCTGGTCTCTGCAGACACTTACATACACAGAGATGTACACATTATTATTACTAAAGAATAACAATACATTTTAAGGTTCATATATAATAGGGTTTAGCTAGGAACAGAAAGCCCCTGTCAGGAGTCTCTGAGGTTTTCATTCACACAGAGCTTGGAGGATTGGGTAGGTGCTGGGCTTTCTTGAGAAAGCACTTGGTGGTTGGTGCAGTCTCCTCATTGCCTCAGGGTTCCAGTGTGACAGGATATTGAAGCCACATGATGCTGGGGAGTGGGAAGGCATGACTTGGCTTGAGGGCTGGGTGAAGCCACAGTGGGCCAGAGACACTTAGATCTAGGCATTCAAGCACTGGTTGGCTTAGGGGCAGCATAGGGGAGATGACAGCCATCTTAGCTGGCATACCCCCTGAGCCTGCTGTTTCAACCCAGGTTTCCAGTGCATTAGCCCAGTTGATCCGGACCTGATTTCTCTGCCAGGCAGGTGTCAATATTACCACTTTGCAGACACCTGCTGGAGGCCTGTGTACAGGCAGAGCTGCTCCTCATGGGAAGTCTCTGGGCTCAAAGGGATACCCCATGTGGAGTGACCTTGGCAAGTGACCTTAGCAAGTTCCCATTGGTTACTGGTCTTCATTTTCCTGGCCAATAGATGCCAGCCAGATTTTCTCTGCTGGGGCCAGTTGAGCATGTGTGTATTCTATTTGGCACAGATGAGGTATATCTCTGGGAGCTTGGAGATCCATAGGACTGAAGGAGATGATACATACTTCTTGGATCCTGCACCAGGAGGCAACGTCTGCCCCGCCCTCACACTGTGCATTGCTGTAGTATTTACCGCACTCTGCTTTCTCAGATATTTAATGCTGTGCACATCTGTCTCCACACAGGAGTGGAAGTGCTGTAGAAACAAGGGCCATATGCTTTTCATCTGTCCCAGAGCCTGCTATGGGGCTCTGCCAACTACCAAATGAGGTTTCACAAGCAACCGCATGCAAGTTTAACTCTGTCCTTGCAGCCTGGGCTTAGAGGCTCACCCCAGGAACCCCAGCTTCTCCTGGAGTTGAATCAACTTGACATACATCCATTGATGCCTACTGTGCGCTGGAACATCCATTGGTGCCTACTATGTGCTGGACTGTGGGCATCACCTCTAGCTCTGGAAGAGAAGGTGAGCCCTACTTTCAGGCTTTGTCCTAAGCTGTAGACATGTTCTGAGCCTTGGCCTGCCCCTATGATGCCTTAACTCTGCCTCCTGCCTGGCAACAGCATGGCTGCTCCCCCACCCCCCAGGCTGCTAGGAAGGAGGAACTGAAGGGGTCACATGACAGAAAGTATACTGATGGCTGACAATTGCTGGTTCTCACCTTCCTCCTCCCCATCCCAGACACCAGCTTCTCTGTTGCTCACAGGCCACTCCCACAGGTACTCACTGGGATGAGCATGGGATTCTTGCTGTGGGTTTTCATGCAGATCATTATGTTGAGCCTTGGGAGGTCTCCACCCAGTGAGTGCTGCCAGTGTCCCTGTGTGTATGAATTCTAAATGTGTCCTCACTGTCACCAAATATCACCAGGGAGAGAGCAAAATCACCTGGTGATCCTGCAATGGACAAATATAGAGATGACAGTCCAGGGATCTGGCAGTCGCAGGTTTTCTTCTGCGAACTTGCATATGCACTGACCCAGTGTGTGCTTTGTTTTCGAGCTGGTGTGTATTTTCTTTTGTTAAGTAAAGCTCAGAACAAACATTCTCTCACTCAGCTTTCCAGTTTTATAATTATTATTAATGTGTGGCTCACATGCAAGCATTGGGAGCTCCCAGCCCGAGGTTTGCTCACAAAGTCAGTAATCCGAGACTGGAGCCAGCCGCACAGGAAACAGTAAAACAGATGTGCCCCTCTCTCACCCCAGCCAGTGGGATTCTGACCCTCGGGTGGTGTCCCTCCCATTTCTATGGCAGTTGAACCAGGTCTCTTTTGCTGCTTTATAAACCAGGCCAGGTGGCTCAGCGGGACTTGGAGATCTCCAGTCTTTCCATCTCATCCCCCTGAAGGGGTATGCTGGGATTTGAGAAGTTTCTGATATCAAATTTGGTTTTTATATAGGTTCTAGGGATCCAAACTCAAACCTGCACACAAATGCTTTTACCCACTGAGTATTTTCCCAAGCCTTCCCTTGGCCTCTCGAGTAGCTGGGATTAGAGGCCCGCCTCATCGTACCATCTCATCTGGGTCAATTTTTATTTTTACTTATTTTTATTTTTGGTCATTGGTGTTTGTCTTTTGTGGAATAATTCTTCTCTTCTTGTGTTTAAGTGAACACTATAACTCCTCTGAATATTCGTATGTGGGATTAAAAAGATTAGGCGAATGAATTGAGAGCATACTCATGGATAAACTGCATAGCATGAGACCTTATAAATGAAGGCATTGATACAACTCCGTGCTGCTTGAGCAACCCAAGTCCTTAGAACAAGGATCAGGGTGCTATGTCCCGGTGGCTCACCGCACGAGTGGCCCATGTGAGGGGCTGGACTCCACCAACACTGAGCTTAGGCACCAGAGTCACCACAGGAACACAGCTGGGGCGGAGCGAGCCTACCTGTGCTTCCATGAACTTCAGCAGCAGACCGCACAGCTGTTCGCCTCTGTCCTTTCTCACATGTGATGTAGTAGCTTTGAGGGGTGTGCAAGGCACTGCCACAGACAGGCGAGCATCTGGGCTGGAATGTTCAGAGAGCACAATGATTTCTGAGGGTTCACGTGTTTCCTCACTGGTAACTGCTCCCATCCAAGTCCTTTCCTCAGACCCTCTCTTCCAAGAGCATCCGTGAAACACAGCCCAGACTCCAGGGAACTCTGGGAGAGGTACACCCATAAGAACCGAATGAGACCCAGCCTCACAGGAAACATCTCTGATTCAAGGGAATTGGGGCCCCAGGAGTCTGTTTGGGACCCTCTGGACCCCATAATTCCTGAGTTCAAACAAGTTGCACTTGATACTAAACTGGATGTTCATGGTTGTATTGACAGCAATCAGAGTGGTGTAAAAATCACTCAGGTGGCAGGGGTGAGGCAGACCCCACTCCTGAGCTCATTCCTCTGAGTGCACATACACACCCTGCCTTCCAGGGAGCATTGTCTCGGTCATTGATCTCCCTGGGGCAGGCAGAGTGTCCCCTTCCAGGTCCCCAGAGCCTCTTTTCCAAACAGCACCACACAGCCCTTGCTATTTGCTTATGTGTTTGTTTTTCTCAAGTAGCCCATAGATGCTTAAGAATAGGGATCAAGTCTGGGTTTTCTGGGTTTGTCTCTGAAGCCTTTCCTATGTAGTTCTTGGGGTCAAATCAGGAGGCAGTGAAAGCTGGGGTCGGTGTTAGGGGGCACAAAATTGCCAAAAATTAAGAGTGTGGCAATCTCTACAAACATCTTTCTTGTGTCTACATACTGGGTGAGATTGTGGCAGGACAGGGGAGACAGGAGGAGCTGATTAACATATAGGAGGTGGGGCTAGAGAGATGGCTCAGGACTGGTGCCTCTCCCAGAGAACCCAGGTAAAATTCACAGCACCCACAAGGTGGTGAATAACCGTTAGTAACTCCAGTCTCAGGGGATACAATGGCTTCCCCAGGCTGCTTCGGGCACTGCAGACATGCGATACATAGACATATCTGCAAGTAAAACATTCATGCATATAAAATAAAATGTAAAACTAACAAGATTAAATAGGAGAGGCTCAAGAGCTGGCTCGATGGCTTAAAAGGGCTTGCTGCTCTTACAGAGGACCCATGTCAGACAGCTCACAACTGCCTATAACTCTAGCTTCAGGGGCTCTGACACCAACTTCTGACCTCTTT